>NC_057796.1:141956773-142150550 GCF_018294505.1 Triticum aestivum | reverse complement strand
CTAAATACATGCATTGCCTATCTAGCCCCCCAACCTCTCGTGCGCACGCACGCACGTTGTATATCTAGGTCACTCCCTCGAGACTGTCTCACTCTTTCTTCCGCACGGCGGGCCACACTCGCTCAATCTCGCTCTCTTTATCTGAGTCTCGTTTAACCTCGTTTTCTTTCACACACAAATGATATATCTCCCTGTTCGGGCCTCGATCGACACACTCTATACTCTCTCACGCAGATTGTCTATCTAGGTCAGTCCATCCAAGCCGCCGCCACTCTTTCGACCTCATGGTGGGCCACGCTCACTCAATATCTCTCTCTCTCTCTCTCTCTCTCTCCGTTTGTCTTGATTGACCTCGCTGTTTCTCGGACAAAAACGATATATCACCATGTTTGAGCCCAATTCGACCTATTCACATTGTATACTCTCTCACGCACATCGTCTATCTAGGTCACTCTCTCCAACCCGTCTCACTCTTTCGATCGCACGGCGACCCTATGTGATCAGTTGACCTTGCTTCCTCCCACGCACAAAATATATCAACACGTCTGTGACTGGATCATGTCTCAAGCTCTATCTTACAGCCCTCACCCTTGCCAAAAAGCTCAATCGGACAATATCTCTCCAGAGCATATATATTTGTTCAATGAATGTCGGACCACACTCACTTTGTCTCTCTATCTATATGTCTCTCGATTGACCTCGCTTTCTCACACCGTATCTTCCACACGTTGAAACTACTACCTCTCCATCCCTCGCAAAGCCGGAGCTATTTACATTGCGAGGGGCACTCCAACCTTGGATTAATTTGTGTAGGCATTTATTCCGGTCGGTTTAGATTATATTTTCGTAGCATTCGGCCCACAACTACTCCAAACACCGTTGCAACCCACGCAACTCCCCTAGTTGATTTCCCTCTGGCTCGGTCATCGCTCTCTCACACGTCCTTTCTCGCCTTCAATGTCGCACCATGGTATTATTGAAAAAACTATGTTGTTCTCTTTAATTATTATAAATAAGTTGCAAAACTACACACCGATAGTCCACTTGGAAAGGAACAAATTTCGAACCACAAATTAAAGTGCTACAAACTACACACCGAGGGGCCCACATGTCATGAAACAAATTTGGACCCATATACAAATTAAAAAATAAAGGACGAGGATCGAACATGCGACCGGGCCTTCAAGCCGCACGTCAATAGGCAACATACGTAGAATAGCAATGTTTGTTGTACCCCCTTTGTTCACATAATGTTTTTATATTACCACAGCCTAATTAATGGATAACATGTAATATTATTTTTAGTACTATTCGCCTTCACTTACTGGTGGGTTCCATGTGTGCTCTCTCTCTCTCTCCTCCCCTTCTGCGTTTAGACGCACGCGCAAACAAGAAGAACTCGCGGGCGATGTTGCCGTTGACCATATCTGGACGGGTTCACAAGTCACGGCACCAGTTTCACGTACTAGCAGCACTAGTCAGTGTGTACGTGCAATGCACGTTAATTTGGAAGTATATTAAGTGCATGCGGATATTAACTACTAGGATATTATTTGCGTGTTGTCATGTGATTAGCACTATTTTTGGCATGAAATTAACTGCACGCTAAACGTGTTGAGCACTCGACATTGAAGTAGTCTAGGTCGTTGGATGACAAGGAATACATGTGGCTTGATGACATTTTATATTTAATTTGATACGGCTCTAGCAGAACATTCAATCGATCAAACCATACATTTCCTTCAGTCTGACTCCGACTTTAAATTATACGATGATCGATATAAAATAAACGGAAATGATAAACGTTCAGATTTTAAGCATGGCAATCCGAACGTTTTTCATGGCAAATTTAGATTATGCGGCGGCGGCGGGGGCGTCTCGCGGTGGGAAGCGGCTCCTCTGCTTTGCTCTATGTGTCGTCGGGCCACTAGCCGACGGCGACGGTGGCGTCTTGCGCTGTTGTTGGCGTACTCCTGGACGTTGGCCTAGCTTCAAGGAAGGCCAAAATGTTCTGGACTTCGGAGCGAGTCAACTGGCGGGAGGAGGCGACTGGCGTTGGTGCAAGGAAGCGGTCAACGGCGGCCATCCATGCCGCTGACGGGGGCACTGGCACCCGCGCGGGGACATGCGCTGTCAACGGTGCGGCGGAGACATTCGTGTGCATGGGCACCGGCATGGGCGCGCACGTCAGTGCACGCGCAGGCGCATGCGCTGGCAGGTGCACGGGCACCGGCACGGGCGTGCGCGTCAGTGCACGCGCAGGCGCATGCGCTGGCAGGTGCACGGGCGCGTGAAAGTCGGCGGGGACCTCGTGGAACCCCGTGGGATCAAGCTCGGCGACAATGTGCGGCTCCCAGCCCATCAATGCCACGGGGATGGCCGCTGGTGCAGTTGGGGCGACGGGAGCGGGGACAGGCGCGGCGTCTTCCCGCAAGACCAGTTCAAGCTCGTCCCAAAGCGCCTTATGTTCTTGAGACTCCGGCTGGGTGTCTTCCTCAGGAAACTGGAACACTAAGGGTAGACCATCGTGATGCGGCATGGCGTACGTTTAGATCACGCTAGTTGGAGGTAGACGACAGGAGAATCAGAGAGGAAGAGAGAGGATTGTAGCGATACCGGGTAGTGCGGGGTTGATTTTAAACTGCGGCGCCGGCGACATGAAAAGTGGGAGCAATTGGGACGACGGTGGGCGGCGGAGCCTGGTCAAAGGGCTCGCCTCCCGGTGAGCCTGCACAGCGGTCTGCTCGCACGCCTCCCTGACAGCCGGCGCAGCGGTCTGCTCGCACGCCTCCCGTCGACTCACACGCTTGCTCGGACGGCACCAACCGATGAGAAGCGGGGACTCGTGGCGGCACGTAAACGCACACGGTTTCAATAGTGAAAGCGTTCGCCTTAACGTGACAGGTCTTTGTTCCAAGATACCTTGGCTCTTCATTTGTGCAACTTGTCATAAGCAGCTTGTCTCAAATTGAAGAAAAAACTTACGAAGTAATATTTGTGCCATATCACGTGACCATGCTTAGTTTCAAGAATTTATGCTCACATTTGGATTTTCTGAAATTTAAGATCCAGGATTCGAAACAATATCATAACCTGCATCATGCAATAAATTTTCAAGCCGTACATCTGTCCTGTTGTATTTCTTAAGAAAGGATTTGGTCAAACATTTTGCTTAGTTAGACTTCAGACAAGTTATATATGCAGAGTAAAAGGATAATCCCTCCGTACCAGTGCATTGCCTGATATATTAACTCAAGTACTAGGCACGAACAAACGGGCTCAATTCTGTGCTCATCCTAGTGTAGTAGTAGTAGTACTAGGCAATGTTGTTGACAGGTGACCTTGACGAGCGGTGACCGAGGGAATTGAACCGTGCTCGGCACGGTAGGTAACGTTGTCTAGTTACTAAAGCATCCCTCCGTTGTTCATCGGTAGTCATTATGGACCAGGGACATGAGGGGAATTTCCTAGGGCTGGAATTCTGGCTGCCAGATATTTCGACTTGAAACGCTGAGGCTCGACTGGTTGGGGTTGCCTAATGTGCGTACCACACACGCCACCGAAGGACACGAGCCCGTTTTTTTAGGATCAACACGAGCCAAGGTCTGGCTGGTACGCCGTTGGGTCCTACCATTCGAGAATACGAAAGGAACCTTTTAAATTGCCGAACGAATCTATGTGTATTACAATACCCGTATTTTCCTTGCAAATACTAATCTCAACGTGGTAATTGATTTATGACGAGTTGCTGAATTAGAGTGAGTTTGTGATATAGTGATCTCTATGTGGATTTCACATTTCATGGTATCCCTAGTAAGTTTTCCAATGCAAATTCAAATTTAAAAGATGAACAATATGGAGGTGAGAAAACTTTGTATGTATCAAGCATATGACCACACACAGAGAGAGAGAGAGAGAGAGAGAGAGACACGCACGAACACAACAACAATCCAATAAGTATAGTGCATCTATTTTTCCAAACCATGCATGTATGACACGAATTCAAAAATACTCCTTCTATTCCTAAATATTAGTCTTTTAGAGAGTTCAACAAGTGACTACCTACGGAGCAAAATGAGTGAATCTAGACTCTAAAATATGTCTATATACATCCGTATGTGCCAGTCCATTTGAAGCCTTTAAAAAGACTAATATTTAGGAACGAAGGGAGTAAAATGTAAGACATCCATGGTCCTCAGTTCAATATTTAAAATGAACATGAAACTGAAACATGGATATTAAGTCTAGTACTACTGTACATGCCAATGTTGTGTTTAGGCGGAGCTATGATTGTCGGGGGTCAACCCCTCGACCTAAGATAAAATTGTGGAGCTCTGTTTAGGGTTGTTTAGATTATATTTGTCCCCACCCTCCCAACCACCGATTGGTTGTGCACCCCCACCCCTCCTCCCCGGGAGAATATCATGTGCCCCCATACCTTAGATGCTATATGCTGATACGAGTTGCTTGGAGCTTGTAGATCTGAGATATAGCAGCTCACATGATGTGTCTTAATATTTTTGCAGGAAACCTTGATGAGTTTGAGAATTGCACACAATTTGTACAAAAACTACTTAGATGCCCTTTGATCCCATATCCAACGACCTCGAAGCTCGTATCACCGTAGCATCTAAGATGAAGGAGGTATTCATATTCTCCTATATGTAAGAATATCATGTGCTACCACACCTTAGATGCTTTGGTGATACATGCTCTTCGGAGGCGTTGGATTTGTGACCCAACACCTCCTCGGTGGTTCAAATGGTTTTTTTGTAGAAAAGCCCCAAAAGAGTTCGGCCACTGCTTACAAGCACAAAGACTGCTCAGATGCCATTGGATCTCAGATCAAACGACCTCCAAGCTCGTATCACCGTAGCATCCAAGCTGTGATAGCACCTTATGTTTTCTCGCACGGGAGAGTATGAGGTGCTCCCGCACCGTAGATTCTATGGTGATACAAGTTCAGTGAGATCTAACGGCCCACAGTAGGAGGTTTGAATGTTTTTGCAATATACGGTTAATAGAGTTTGGAAAATGCGCAGAAAGTACAAGTACTACGCATATGCCATCTGATCAGTGATCATACGACCTAGATGCTCATATCACCGTAGCGGGTAATTAAGCTACGGGGAGCACCTAATATGAGCACCGGGGAGCCGTTGGATCGAAGATGCAGCGGCACACACGAGGCCTGAATGTTTTATTTGCAAAAAAACCTTTGGAGAGTTTGGAAATTGCGCATAATTACAAAGACTACTCCCAAGCCATTGGATCTCACTTCCAACGGTGTAAAAACTCGTATCACCATAGTATCTAAGCTGCGGGGTGGATGTGATATTCTATGCCGCTGTCATTTTTGTTCGTAAACTTGCAAAATACGTGTAACTCATGCCGTTACTTGTCTAACCGCGCAAAGTGTTAGTTCAAAAAAACCATCCTACACTGAAATATCGGAACAACACACGGGAGTCCCACTTGTCATTAATCAAATTTGGACCTAAAACTAACAAATCTGAAAGAAGAGATTCGAACTGGCAACCTGGACTACAAAGCGTAAGTCGATAGCCTGAAAAAACGAACGGTTGTTGGCTTTGTCCCATAACTTGATTTTATACAGTACTTGCGTTGAGTAGAGTAGAGGGAGTGCCTCGTCAACACGTGCATGACCGTTGTCTCACTTACTGGTGGGTCCCAGGTCTGCGATCTCAATCTCTCTTCTCTCCATTGTCTAGCCTTTGCACGGGCACACACGAAGAGCGGCGCTAGCTTGCCGTGGTGTTATTACAACTAAAAAAAGCTTGGAAAATAGAAGAATCGCCTAGAACAAGAGACGTTGTGGCTGGTCGAGACGGAGCTAACCACATCTATCCTCCGTGCCACGTTTGCATGATGAAGCTGTGTGGCTAGTGGGGTGTTTTCGACCGACTGGCTGGGTCCCGAGGTCGAACCATAGGTACTATGTCTGATACAGTATATTTTTACACGCACATTTTTCCTCCGTGCCCAGACGTGGCACACCCTACCGCGCGGTTTCGGGGTCCTCCCGGGTGGTGCACGCATATATTCTTCCTGACGTGGGACGCCCTACCGCACGTTTTCTAGGTCCTCCTCGGTGGTAGCGCCGAAGCAAGTAAATGAGTCGTCAAATCACGAAAGACCACCTTTCCCGCCGAGTACATCAGTGAAGCACGGTGGCTGGCTAGTTGGGCTAGTTCGACCGATTAGCTAGGCCGCCGCCACATTTGTTTTTTCACCCCTTTTTTATCTACTTGCCGGCAGGTAAATTTAAATATCCACCACGGCGTTGCTCTGGTGTTTGGGTGCGGCAGGATTTTTAATTTTTTGATTGACGGGAGCAGGCGCGGCAGCAATTAGTCACGATGACTCCGCCTGTAAAAACCCACTGCTCCCTGATGTGAGAAGTCGTCGACTGGTGTTTTACCGTGGTGAAAACCAAAAGATTCCCCGCTCCCTCCGCCTTCCTGTAGATTGCATTGCCTTTCAGCCGTTTCGCCCCCTTTGCTTCCTCTCACCATTGCTTCTACCTGGTGCCATGGCGGCGCAGCAGATCACGGACTCCGAGGTGAGGCGCCTGACACAGGAGCTCCATGCCAAGGATGCGGAGCTCAAGGCCAAGGATGTGGAGCTCCGTGAGCTCAAGGAGGAGAGGAGTGCCATGCTCCTCCGTTATATGCGGGAGTTCACGGAGCTTCAAAAGCGGCAGGCGTCCACCACAAAGATGCTCGAGGCATCGGCGGCGTTGCTGCAGAAAGCGGGAGATATGATAGGCCGTCAGGGGAGCCGGCTGGAGCGCGAGCAGGCCGATCGTGACGAGGTCCAGGATCGCCTCAGCCACTTGGTGAACCAAGTTGCCACGCATGTGTTGCGGCTGCGCGATGCCTACCATCGTGCCAGCGCGACGATGCCGGCCGTCGGGCTAAACCCGGTCGACTTCAACGAGCTGCGACTTCCTGACCTGGTCTCCTTCTTCACATATATCTCCGAGGAGCTGAGCCGTCTCCGCGCGATGGTGGGGGGTGAGTCACCGGAATCCTTTCAGGGCTCCGTCACCGGAATCCATTCGTGCCATTGGACGCCGTCTTTGACGAGCTGGCTCCCGTCGACCGGGAGCGGGCTCTGCGGGCAGTTGCACCCTACATCACCAACGTCGTGCGCCTCAAGAAGCAGAGGGACTTCGGTGGTGTTTAGGCGCCCTCTGCATGGGCATGTCCATGTCTCGGCGCAACATGACCGTTGGATCAAACTCAGACGGTGCAGATCAGTCACTGTAGCACAAAGCGTGTGGGTGTGTTTGGTTGCATTCTCATCTCAATATAGTTGTTTCCTCTTCGTGTATTTTTGTCAACCTACTAGTGTGGACTCATGCACCCTTCATGCACTCTGCCAAACACCAATAGTGGGTCGAGAAGGGAACTTTTGCTCCCATCCCGTGCACCCTTCATACACCCTGCCTAACACTATTCATGCTTCATATGGTTCATGTTTCGTGGAGTACTGTAGCACCGTACTCTCCGTGCGCTGTGGACCTAGTTCTGTTAACATTGATCTCACCGTTCATTCTCGACCGGACAGTCGAAAAAGCGGTACTATGTTACATATAGGAGTAGTTGACATGCGCACAACATCATTTGTTATCGTCATATCTTACTACACTAGCAACAAGATTGTGTAGTACTGACGTATGAACCACTGCACATGCCTAGTAGTAGGAGCATTGTGTATGTTCAAGTGGCTGCCATGTTTCGCACTCCTCCGTCGTAAGAGTGGAAACGCTTGCTGTAATCATTTTTTTCTTCAAAAAAACAGTGGACACGCTCTACCGTGCGGATCCTCCTCCAGCCATGCACTAAATTACTCACTTTCGCCGACGTGTGGGACAGCCAGCACTTGGGTCCACCAGCCATGCACTAAATTACTCCGTAGTAGAGTGATGGTAGACTACCCCGATCGAACCGCCGCAGTAATGCCCAATGAGCCGTCAAATCACAAAACCCCCTCCTTTCGAGCAGTAAGTTGGACGGACGAAGCAACCATCATTTCACTCTTCTCTCTCAGCTTCCTCTCTTGAAGAAAACCCACACTCGCTTCGCTTCTCCCTCATCTTGTTCCTCCTTTCACTCTTCTCTCTCAGCTTCCTCTCTTGGATGGACGCCGGAGCACCGGCCGACGTGATGTCTATGGCTCTGGCCAAAACCATCAAGGCTCATGGTACGAAGAAGCGCAAGCACCCCGCCGAGACTACCGCAGACAAGCTCAAAGTCATCGCCCTGTCCAAGCCCCCCTCTCCGGGATCCCTCATTAAGCAAGTCCAGGTAATGTCTCTTGTTGACGATCTTTTTCTTGATCTTGATCGTGTTTTTTCATCTAACACGCAGTACTAGTACTGGTAGTACAACTTTCTGGGTGATCTTGCATGTGATTTTAGTGTGCCAAATGACGGTTCTAAATTCCTCTTTTGACCAAAACATGCGAGAGGTTGACATTGATTTCTTATAGATTACTTTCAACTACTCCCTCTGTCCCAAATTTCTTGTCTTAGATTTGTCTAGATACGGATGTATCTAATACTAAAATGTGACTTGATACATCCGTATCTAGACAAATCTAAGACAAGAATTTTGGGACGGAGGGAGTACTTTATGAACATCAATGCTACCTTTTACGAGGGTATATTTGCCTCAGTACCTTGTGTTATGGATATTGCATGTAATCCCTCTGCACTCATGCCTTTGAAGACATGTTCTAGTGTCTTTGTTCACTCATTTCTGTGCGTATATGTAGTCATATATGGAGTATAATATCGAAAATCATCTTATATTTCTGAATGGAGGTAGTAATAAAATATAGTTTCTGTTTGAATTAGAACCAGGTCCGCGGTGGAGATGAAGTTCTCAAAGTCATACCGTGTGAACTGGAAGACCTGATGATGAGTTCTACTGCTGAACTATCTAGCTGCTGTGTCCTTGTCGCCACGTGTCCTGAACTAGTGTTTTCCTGTAGCATTGTTGTCAGGCGTGTTCTCGAGGCTGTACTTGACCACAACAATTTCCTGGTTGTGCCTTCAATTACGAAGGGTGTGGTTCTTGTAAAGCTTCCCAACAAATCTGATGCGGCCTGTCTTCATCATCATGTTTATGAGTGGAAAGACCACTCTGTTAGGTTCTCCAAGGTTGACAAGATTGTGATGGTGCATGTAGACATCTCACACGAAGTCCATGGCCTAGTCAGTTATGCGGGGTTCATCCCGTAGGTCGGTGGCAAGAAATAGTCTGCAGAGTTTAGTTAGTGCAACTTTGCTTGTCTGTAGTAAGTACTATTGTTCAGTACTTGATTTGTGTTTGTGAACCCTGTATTGTTTATTAGTACTGCCGCTTTTGGTGTGTGAACGGTCTATGTTAATGTCTGTCCACTCAATTCAGTCTGTATATTTTGAAGTATCCAGATCATATTTTTTGTGAGGACGGTTTATCAATTTGTGACACTCCAATATCTGTATGCATTGCAGGGTTTATCGCACCCACCAGGATTTCCAGTCCCATGGATGTTCGGTC
This sequence comes from Triticum aestivum, assembly GCF_018294505.1. Taxonomy (NCBI): domain Eukaryota; kingdom Viridiplantae; phylum Streptophyta; class Magnoliopsida; order Poales; family Poaceae; genus Triticum; species Triticum aestivum. The sequence continues at coordinate 142,140,978 of NC_057796.1, read as the reverse complement.
CATAGGATTTGTCACGACCTTTGGACTGTCCTGCTTGTGGGAGTAGGCGGGGCCCCTGCATGCCACACGTAGTTGGACGATCAATCTTCTGTTTAGTACTTCAACATAGTGATTTCCTGGTAAGGATTCACTCGTGTCACATCAAGTAAATCTTATTGATTTACTGTCTAAATCTTATTGATTCAATGTCATGTTTTCTTTCTTTTCCTGCAATTTTACAATGCAGGTTTTGCCATGTGACATTCATCACAGAATAAACCGTTTGGTTTGCTCTACGATGGCTATTTTTGCAGGTTTCACTTCTTATGTCGTGTCAGTAACGAAGGCACTGTCCATCACTTATATTACTGGAAAAAATTGGATCAGTCTGTTGTCTGAGTACAAGCTGAATCCCTATGATGAACTGCAGTTTGGTTTAACAAAAAACGCCACAATTAGTCCTTCTCGCGTTTAAAAGAAATGAAGAAAAAACTGGATCACGGTCACGGATCCTAGTCAAGTTAGAAAGCTGATCATAGCAGACCAGACACGATTGCCGCTGTCTCGCACAGATCGAGCACCGGCAGTTGCTCTAGCATTGACAGCGGCAGCAGCTCAGTCTGATCCAGCTGAGGATTGGGCACCGACCGCGTCAGCGGATCAGTCTGATCTACCGGAGGAACGGGCATCAACACCGGCACCTGCTCCGACACCGGCACTAGCTCTACAAGGAGCACCATCTCCGGCAGTAGCAGCGGCTTCGGCACCTGCACCAACACTTGCACTTGCATCTGCTCCGGCCCGTGCAGTTGCACCGGCAACAGACTGGGCTGCAGTTCGCACTTCATATACCAAAGTCCTTACAAAAACCGACATGTCCACCTTCTTGGTAAGCATTGGCCACCCAAGTGCTTCGTTCTTTTTTCTTTCCATGTTGTTTCACATGATTCACTGTGTTGATCTAACTGTTTGGGTATGTCTTCTTGTTTGCAAACAGAGAATTCCTAGAGCAACGAGGGAGTCGTTCAACAATCCGGGCGACCGCGGCCAAGTTTCTCTTACCATGCACAGCCTTGGTGTGAATGAACCTACTCAATATACCGTAAGTACAAAGGATGGTCGCATGATGATTGATGCTAAAGGATGGTCAAGGTTCAAATCTAAATCATATCTTGCGGTAGGGGATGATGTCAAAATCGAACTTTCTCGGCAAGGAGAGCTGGTCCAAATCAACTTTGAAATTCTTCACTAGCAGCATGCAACTGCCGAACTGATCTATCCTTCGAGAGATTTTGATGTAATAATCTGGCATGGTGAAACAAGTGTCTTGTGTATAAGTAGTACGACAGTATTATTTATCACATGGTATATCGTTGATAGAATTGCAACTCTGATTGCTGGTTAGAAACTGTCGTTCGATTCCAACAGCTGTCGTGCTTTATTCAATTTTGTGTATTCGCCTTGTGACAACATATAAAACCAGCGCCGTACCGATCGCTTGCAATATGAAAAGTGCTGAGGTAGAACACATGGGCCCCCAAACATGCAGGGTCGGCCTGCGGCCCAAAGTCCAGAACCATGAGCCTATCTGAGTATTATATTCTCAGCTGAACCCCCATAAAAAAAGCTGAACCCCCATAATGCCCGTGCGTTGCAGAGGGAATATATTTCTCGGCAAGGTGAGCCTGTGATATAAAAGATTTGTATATTTCTTTACAGAGCGAGTATCTCTCTGTCAAAAAATATATTTATGTGTAACTAGTTACTCTTGTCATTCTACTTCCTTTCGCTGATATGTGGGACAACCGGCAACGGGGTCCACGTGCCATATGCACAAATTAGAGTGCACAACTTCACGGTAGACACACCCCAGTCGTAGCGCCGCAGTAATGCCCAATGAGCCATCAAATCACAACCCCCCTTTCCAACTTTAGCAGTAAGCTGGACGGACGAAGCGACAATATTTCACTGGGCCTGAATCCCCTTCTCCCTCGTCTGCTTGTTCAGAGAAAAACCCCTCTCGGCGATTGCATAGGGTTTTCTCATGGAGAACGAAGTACGAATTCTTCATCCATCCCCGATAAATCCAAGTCCCTTGGTCGCAGGTAATCCTAGGATGGCAGCCGCCGCCGTTGATGCATTTTTCTTCCTACTGAATCTAGTGTGTTTCATTTGCAGTGCCCAAAGTGCGAGTACCCTACAGGTTTCTGCGCCCTCGGCGAGACGCCACACTTGTTCCTTCTCATCCTAACACAGCATTTTGAAACGTGCACAGTATGTTCCTAGAATCCTCTTTTCTATCCGGGAGGGTGGGGGTTTTTTGAACATGTTGTGTTCTCATATTATTTTTCCTGCAGTGTATTATTTGCTCTGCCAGAACACATTTACTCAAGATGCTCGGCCTTGCCATGACTGAATACACTGGTTTAATGGTCACAGTGAAGACAAGTCATGGATATAAGTTCCGAGTTGGGTTCATGAACCAAGAAGATCGCTGCTTTTTTTAGGCTGAACTTGGATAAACTTTCTCAAGTGTTATGGACTGAAAGTTGGCGCACGAATGTTGATGGAAATAGCAGAACCTGGTCTCATCTTCACTGTGATCTTCCACCCCGACGTCGTTCCAATTGTTCATCCATGTTAGTTTTGTATCTGGTTCTTGCTTGTTGCCTCGATTACTTCTTAATCCACCTATTCTGTCTAACTAATCACAATTTAACTTTAGAAGTAGCAACGAATCTCTCACGAAGATGCTACTTCTAACTAATATTTTCTTAAAATTGGTGGCACGTGTAGGTTTTTTCAGAGTTAACCAGTCTGCTCGTTTGTTACTCTGTAATAACTCGGCTGTTACTAATGGCACTGAAGTTGACTAGATCGACATCCACAAGTTCCTACACTTTATTGATCTTCTTGAGGTCCTTGTGGGGCGTTTCAATGGTGGAAGGCCACGTGGGATATGTGTGCCACTGCTGCACTCGTTGAACAGGTCCAACTGTGTCGAGAAACTTATGGTACGAGCTGTTTTCTATTATATATGTTGTTCATAAACTATTGCTTATACACAGTTTTACAGCTATGATGTTCTTGAAACAGGAACTGCCGAGTTCTATTGTTCCTATACAGATGCCTGACCATGGTCGGGTCAGACTTGCGCTTAGTCACAACATGATGTTTATGTCGACCTACTCAATTCCCCTTGGAGGTGAAAAGATACTTATTCATGGGTGGTCTCAAATAATGAAGGCTCATCCATCTTGGAGAATAGGACAGAAGATTATGTTCATGCTTTTCCATGGCTCTAAAGCGAATATCCTGTTTATTGACCACGTTGCGAGATGAAGCCGCTTTCAGAAGGTTGTGGATGCGCAGGGTGGCGCCTGGGCCTTGTCCTGGGGCTTGGCGGCTCACCCTTGGTTAACTATAGGCAAAGTAGCACTGTTCGAGGCGTGCTTTGTATGGTTGAACCTGTATAAGTACTCATACTGCTTTCAGCTTTGGTTGTTAAGTGCCCCTGCTGGTTTCAGTTAAGGTTGTTAAGTACTCCTGCTGCTTTTACAGTCTGTCATGTTTCTTCAGTCCTGTCTACCTCCAGCCGCCAAAACCAAACCAGCGCCGGCGGGGCCGCCTGCTTCCGCCTCCCACGGCTGGCTGCGCCTCAGCGCACGCATCGCCGCCCCACCGTCTCCTAAATCGTTAACGTCGATGTCCTCCGCGCGCTTTGGTGCGCTCGCCGCGGCGCCGCCCTCTCGCGTTGTCAACATGGTCAACAAACAACAGGAATCGGCAAAAGTACGTGGAGAGGATGACAGTAGGGGCCCACCACGTCATCGTATGGAAAAATAAAATGCTTCCTCCTAGTGTTTTCCTGACATCTGGGACCCACGACTTTGTGAGCGTATATAGTCAATAGACAAGAGAACAGCACAAGATCGGCTGACACCTGGGACGTAGCTACTTGAGCAGTATTTTTTTTGTTTGGTATTGTTGAGACGGAGCAGGGTTTGAACTGGGCTGCGGCCCGTCTAGCCCAGGCTTATATTTTATGTTCACCATGTGACCAGCCCAGCTATTTTTTCTTTGTGAAAATGAGCCTAGTTTATTTTTTCTGAAGAATACCCAATCTAGGCCTACTTATTTTTCTACACCCTGATGGGCTGCAACTCTTTCAAGACGCCTGCAAATCTTGAAAGTAATATGAAATGGGTTGTAAATATAAAAACAGATGACAAATTGGCAATTACTTTATAATTTCTGATTTTTTTCACATTTTCAGATTCCTATTTCACTGGGCATTAACCTAATTTAAATATATCTTCAAAGTACTTTAAATCTGGCTCGACATTTTGGTATTAAAAATAGTTTGGAACACACAGAAATATGCGAAATTGGCCCTGGCCAACCAAAAAAACGACTGCAATAAATTGCATAAGAAGTTGCCATGAGCTATATATAAATTATTAAAAAAAAGAGGGAGTGGTCTGACTTGTGGGCCTGTTTAGTTGACGCGTATGCAAGATTTTTTTAGTTATTATATACGTCAACAAACGATTCTAGCAGACATAACCGTTGGATGTCAATCCAACGGCCGTCGTGTTTCTTCAATCTCTGATCTTCTTGCTCCAGCCGCCAAAGCAGCGCCGGCGGGACCGCCTACTCCCGCCTCCCGTGGCCGGCTGTGCTGCCGCGCAGGCCTCAGCACCCCCTATACTCCCACCGCTGGCCATGGCATCCCTCTACTCACCCACACCCCCTGTTATTCTGCAGCGACGACAGCCTCACACCGCAGCCGAACCGGTAAACCCTCATACTCCTCTCCGCGCGGGCTTCCACTGCCGCGTCTTCCCAGGCTCCGCATCGTCCCCTTCCTAGGCCTCGCCGTCATCCACCGCCGTGGTGCTCTCGGCGCAGCGTGGTCAATGTGGTCAACGACCGACTTCCATCAGAAGAGTACAGTACGTGGAGAGGCTGACAGTTGGGTCCACGGCAGCCGCAAGGAAGTGCCTCCTTATTACGCGGAAAATAATTATTCCTCCACCTGACAGCAGGGACCCACCGGACGGGCCACCAGTATTTCGCGAAAAAAACGTTTCCCCCTGATTGTTGGGACCCACAGGACGGGCCACCGTATTTCGTGAAAAAAACATTCCCCCCGCTGTCAGCTCGGACCCACCGGAAGTGCCTCCTTATTACGCACGAAAAAATGAATACCCCCTGCTAGCTGGGACCCACCTTGGTGGGAGGCTGACTTGTGGGCCTACTAAGTTGACTGGGACGGAGGCCTTTGTCAACTTTAGTCAATATATGAACGATTCTAGCTCCAGTGACCGTACGATGTCCATCCAACGGCCGTAGTGCTTCTTCAACCTCTGGTCGTCTTGCTCCAGTCGCCCAAAGCAGCGCCGGTCGTGCCGCCTGCTCCTGCCGCCCGTGGCCAGCTGTGATGCTGCGGAGGCCTCACCGCCCCCTACTACTCCCACCGCTGGCCAGGCCATCCCTCTACGCACCCACACCCCCTGTTATTCTGCGGCGACGGCAGCCTCACACCGCAGCCGAACGAGTGAACCCTCATACTCCTCTACGCGTGGGCATCCACTACCGCGTCTTCCCCGGCTCCGCGTCGTCCCCTTCCTAGGCCTCGCCGTCGTCCACCGCCCTGGTGCTCTCGGCGCGGCGTGGTCAACATGGTCAAGGAATGGCTTCCATCGGACGTGGACTGTACGTGGAGAGGCTGATAGCTGGGTCCACGGCCGCAGCAAGGAAGTGCCTCCTTATTACACGCAAAATAATTATTCCTCCACCTGACAGCGGGGACCCACCGGACGGGCCACCGTATTTCGTGAAAAAAACGTTTCCCCCTGACTGCTGGGACCCACCAGCTATATCTTCGCATGCAAGGAAGTGCGTCCGAAAAAACGATTCGCCCCCCTGACTGCTGGGACCCACCAGCTACATCTTCGCACGCAAGGAAGTGCGTCCGAAAAAACGATTCGCCCCCTGACTGCTGGGACCCACCAGGTACATCTTCGCACGCAAGGAAGTGCGTCCGGGCAAAAAAAACAAAATGATTCCCCCCAGACTGCTGGGACCCAGCAGCTACACCTTCGCACGCAAGGAAGTGCGTCCGGGCAAAAAAACAAAACGATTCGCCCCCCTGACTGCTGGGACCCACCAGCTACATCTTCACAAGCAAGGAAGTGCCTGACAGTCGGGACCCACCTGGTCGAAGCGTACGTAGCGTTGTCATTCTGGTCGCGAACGTGTACGTACATATATACTAGTCGATGTAGAGGCGTGCACGTGTCGTAGTAGAGGCGCGTAAGTGTCGTAGTAGAGGCGCGCACGTAGCATGTACACGTACGTACAGCGGCCAGGGTGCAAGAAAGAAAATACGGCCACGTACGTACATACGGGCAGGGTCTCGAACGCCTACTCGCGCATACGTACGGCCAGGGCTCGTGTACATGGCTGGGTCGGAACGGAGAAACAGCGTCGTCGTCGTGTTCATGGGGAGGCAACGGAATGCGTCGTGTTCATGGGGAGGCAACGGAATGCGTCGTGTTCATCGGGAGGCAACGGAACGCGTGGGAGCCAACCGGCTGGGTCGGAACGGAATGCGTGGTCGTGTTCATCGGGAGGGCTTGGACGGAACAGGCGATGGAAACGAGGCCTGGCGTACCGTAAAACGGAGGAAACGGCCTTGTGTTCGACCGGCCACGTTCGAAATGGGATCCTGTTCATCGAGAGGGGTCTGGCGTACCGCAAAACGGAGGAAACGGACCTCCTATGGTCGAAACGGGGGTCCTGTTGATCGGGTGGGGTGTGGCGTACCGCAAAACGGAGGAAACGGACTTGTGTTGGAGCGCTACGGTCGAAACGGGGGTCCTGTTGATCGAGAGGGGTGTGGCGTACCGCAAAACGGGACTCCACGGGATAATGTTCATCTCCACCGTCGACCTCATCCAGCCTCCACGGGCTACCGTCGACCTCCTCCAGCCTCCACGGGCTCCTGTTCATCCAGCCTCCACCACGCGCTACTCCACCGGCTACTGTTCAACCACCCTTCCACGGGCACCCCTCCACCGTCTACTGTTCATCCAGCCCTCCACACCACGGGGGCCTGTTCAACCACCCCTCCACGGGCACCCCTCCACCGTCTACTGTTCATCCAGCCCTCCACACCATGGGGTCCTGTTCATCCAGAGGCAACGCCACCGCTCACTGTTCATCCAACCCCCCCTCCCCCGCAATGCTCACTGTTCATCCAATCGATCGGCTTCAGTTAGCAGCAGTAGCGAAGGAATCGCTCGATCGGGTTCAGTTAACAGCCATCGATCGATCACTCGGGTTCAGTAACGCGTAGCCTGCAGTGCAATCGCTCGGGTTCAGTTAGAGCCCAACGCCTCGCTCAGGTTCAGTTAGAGCCAATGCCTCGCACACACGCGCGTACATGTACGAGAGAAACGCGCATCGCTCGGCCCCCGACCTCCCACCGTAACCGGGAACTCCCCGAAATTTTCCTCCCCCTCGCTTCTACCATGGTTTTTTCCATCATGGACGGCCCAAAGAATGTCATGCAGCTGCGTCTCCGGCCCGCCCAGGACGAAAAGCCCATTTTCTGTCATGATTTTTTGTCATAGAAGTAGGAGCCCACCACATCTATGATGATACCGGGTTTTTTCACAATTATCGTCATAGAAGTGTCATATGTATGACAGAAAAAAATTCGTTCGGCCCAAAATGTCACGGATGTGTCTTTTTTTTTGTAGTGTCTAGAGTATTAAGTTCATAAATAACAAAGTAACCCATTAAGTAAGATGACATGATGTAGAGGAATTAACTCAAGCAATATGATGAAAACCCCATCTTTTTATCCCCGATGGCAACAATACAATACAATACGTGCCTTGCTGCCCCTACTGTCACTAGGAAAGGACACCGCAAGATTGAACCCAAAGCTAAGCCCTTCTCCCATTGCAAGAAAAACCAATCTAGTTGAGCAAACCAAACGGATAGTTCGAAGAGAATTACAAAGATATCAAATCATGCATAAAAGAATTCAGAGAAAATTCAAATAATATTCATAAATAAGCTGATCATAAATCCACAATTCATTGGATCTCGGCAAACACACCGCAAAAAGTATTACATCGAATAGATCTCCAATAACATCGAGGATAACATGGTATTGAGAATCGAAGAGAGAGAAGAAGCCATCTAGCTACTAGCTATGGACCCGTAGGTCTGTGGTAATAAACTCACGCTTCATCGGAAGGGCAATAGAGTTCATGTAGAAGCCCTCCGTGATCGAATCCCCCTCCGGCAGGATGCCGGAAAAGGCCCCAAGATGGGATCTGACGGGAACAGAAGGTTGCGGTCGTGGAAAAGTGTTTCCGTGGATGCTTCTTGTGACGCCCCAAGACCGACGCTCCAGAAGACTTCCATATTTCTGACCTCCGTGTGTTTCATTTGTGCTTGCTCTATTTATTTTTGCATTGCATCATGTCATCATGCCAGCATGTTATTTAATTTTTAAAACTCAACTGAATAAATTGCATAGATCTTTGATCTATTTAAATTGAGGGAATTCACATGGTGATTTATCTTTATAACATATCCTCTCGATATTTAGGGAGCTATAATAAATATTCCATTAGTTTGGAATTAACCTTAACCCACTTGCAATTTAATTCTCATGCCTTTTTGCTTCAAGTTTGTTCTCCAAACTTTCTCCATAATTCTTTCTCCATTTATCGAGGCTCCTCCTAAATTCTCAACATTTTTGGGCACTCCTAAAACCTCGTCCTAGTTCAAACCATTTGAATTAAATTCAAATGAGTTTGAATTAAACTCTTCCATATCGCGTGAAACTTCTTTTCTTGGGCTAAGTATAATTCTTAGACTCTGTAGGAGAATTTTCAGCATTTTCCAAAACCCCTAGCTATTTCTTTCCTTCCCTTTTCCTTCTGTCTATTTTTCTGTAGGTGGGAAATAGCGAGAAGGTTGGCCTTTTGCTCCAAAGCTGCAACCAGCCCATCTAACCTCCTAGGCCCAGCCTCCAAGGCCCAGCCGCAGCCCTGTTAACCCTAGCCCCGACCCCCTCCTCTCGATCTCTCCCTCTCGTCCTCCCACACCGCCGCCACTCACACACACGCACGCATCAAGCCAGGGAGAGGAGCTCCATGCACCCGATCCCCTCGCCGCCTCCACCGCGAGACCGCCGCCGCCCGACCTCCTCCTTGCTGCCCTTGGTGCCGCGCCACTGGCCCTCCCCGTCGCCCTCGTCGTCGACCATCTCTGCCCCTGCAGCCTCCCCTCCTCCGCGTCGTCGCCTTCCCATGGCGTCGCGCCCGGCCTCCCGCGCCACCACCATCTCCAGTCGCCTGCATCGTCACCTTCCCCTCATTGGCCTCCTCTGCATCGCTTGACCTCCCTTCCTCTGCTCCCTTTGCGCCTCCGGCCGCCCCTTCGCGCGCCCTATGCCATAGTGGCCCGACGCCTCTTCTTGTCCCGCTCATCATGGCCGCCGCGGAGCTTCCAGCATCCGGCAGCAGCTGCTGCAGGTCCGGCAGTCCTAGCAACGTCATGGCCCTGCCTCCTCCATCAGCCGCTCCGCCCTTGGCCATCCCCATGACCACCATCTGCGCTACCTCTGCTTGTTGTCGCCGCTATCCTCACTAGCTCCGCGTCCGTGCCTCTGCTGCTGGTCCTTGCTGTCGAGAGACTTGTCGATGGCCTCCTCCTTGCCTCTGCATGCCGGCACCTGTTGTTGCTGGACGCAAGTTTGCCCATGATGTATATGCCAAGACCCCGAGATCGACTTCACGAACTAAAAGTACCCCTTCGGATTCGTCAAGACCCTCATGTACCACTACAGCCGGTGTGTATTTCGTCAAGTCCGACTACAACATAAATGACTACACAATGACTCCGAAGAACATGGAAACGCCAAGTTCCTCTCCGAACGTGTACGACTACCAACGAGTACCTCTACCGTCGCCGTGTACAACTACTTCCACTACAACCGTCCCTAGAACGTCTACTTCCCCTACACCGCCTTGAACTTGATCCGTTCCGATAATGCATGCTTAAAAGGTATAACCCCGAGACGACGCCCGTGAACGAATGCATGTGTGTTGTACGAGATGCTCGTGTTTGCACCATGTCCGAGTTGTCAATGCACGTTCCTCCTCGTTTACCATGCCATCGACCCGTGGAAACCCGGTAACCGGGATCACCCCACCATCTCTATCATGTTCCGCACATCCGCACACTTGCTCTTTTGCATCGGAAGCTTAATGAATTGTCGGACCATCGGAATGTTGCCGTGGCACCATTTCCATTGTCGTTGTCGTGGCACCCCTTTCGTTCCGCCATGGTGACCAAATGCTTCATAACATGCTCATGTCAGCATTTTTCTTAAAATATTGCATAAAACTTGCATATGTCATCCGCATCATGATGACAATATTAAAAATGTTTAAAATTGTTGATTTCAAAATATGAATATGGGTTTTTTCCGGAATTGTTGTTTGTTATTTCCGGCCTCATTTAAACTTGCCTAAATAGTTAGTTTACTTATGCTTCACCTCTTGCCATGTTTAACAACATTTAATATTGTTGGGTACTTAAACGGGAGAAAACTAAATAAATGAATGTGGTGTTTCGTCAATGTGCAACTCGTTGCATATTGAGCTCCACTTAATTTGTAGTGTTGTTTGTTGCACTTTGCCATGCCATGCATCTTTAAACCGGACATGCATCATACTTGTTTGTGCATCATGCCATGTTTATGCTTGTTGGTTTACCATGTTGTTTGCTTCTTTCCGGTGTTGCTTCTTGATAGTTCCGGTAACATTGCATTTTTGAGGATCCGTTCGACTACGTTGGTTCGTCTACTTCTTGGACTCGTTCTTCTTCCTTGCGGGATTTCACGCAAGATGACCATTACCCTCGATATCACTTCTATCTTTGCTTGCTAGTTGTTCGTTCTATCGTTTTGCCGCGCTACCTACCACTTGTTTATCATGCCTCCCATATTGCCATGTCAAGCCTCTAACCCACCTTCCTAGCAAACTGTTGTTTGGCTATGTTACCGCTTTGCTCAGCCCCTCTTATAGTGTTGTTAGTTGCAGGTGAAGTTGAAGATTGCTTCATGTTGGAACATGAGTATGTTGGGATATCACTTTATCTCTTACTCCCTCCATCCCATAATATAAGAGCATTTTTTACACTAGTGTGGTGTAAAAAACGCTCTTATATTATGGGACGGAGGGAGTATTTAATTAATGCATTCATATACTTGGTAAAGGGTGGAAGGCTCAGCCTTATGCCTGGTGTTTTGTTCCACTCTTGTCGCCCTAGCTTCCGTCATACCGGTGTTATGTTTCTTGATTTTGCATTCCTTACGCGGTTGGGGTTATGGGACCCCCTTGACAGTTCGCTTTGAATAAAACTCCTCCAGCAAGGCCCAACCTTGGTTTTACCATTTTCCTACCTACCACCTATACCTTTCCCTTGGGTTCTGTAGACTCAAGAGTCATCTTTATTTTAGCCCCCCCCCCTCGGGCCAGTGCTCCTCTAAGTGTTGGTCCGAACCGAGCCGCCTGCGGGGCCACCTCGGGGAAACTCGAGGACGGTTTTACTCGTAGCCTGTCTCATCCGGTGTGCCCTGAGAATGAGATATGTGCAGCTCCTATCAGGATTTGTCGGCACATTCGGGTGGTCTTGCTGGTCTTGTTTTACCATTGTCGAAATGTCTTGTAATCGGGATTCTGAGTCTGATCGGGTCTTTCTGGGAGAAGGAATATCCTTCGTTGATCGTGAGAGCTTGTGATGGGCTAAGTTGGGACACCCCTGCAGGGTATAAACTTTCGAGAGCCGTGCCCGCGGTTATGTGGCAGATGGGAATTTGTTAATATCCAGTTGTAGAGAACTTGACACTTACTTAATTAAAATGCATCAACCGCGTGTGTAACCGTGATGGTCTCTTTTCGGCGAAGTCCGGGAAGTGAACACGGTTTGGGTTACGTTTGAACGTAAGTAGCTTTAGGATCACTTCTAGCTTAACGATCGTTGCGTAGCTTCTCTTCTTACTCTTATTGTCGTATGTTAGCCACCATATTTGCTTAGTGCTTGCTGCAACTTCACCTCATTACCATATCCTACCCATAAGCTTAAATACTCTTGACTCGCAGGTTTTGAGATTGCTGAGTCCCCGTGACTCACAGATACTACCAAAACAGTTGCGGGTGCCGATGATACCAGTGCAGGTGATGCTACCGAACTCAAGCCGGAGTTCGATGAAGACCTTGGTCGTTACTATGTTTTGTTTCCTGATGATCAGTAGTGGAGCCCAGTTGGGACGATCGGGGATCTAGCAGTTGGGTTTATCTTCTTTTCATTTGAATTTGTCCGTAGTCGGACTATGTGTGTACTCTGAATAATGTATGAATTATATAATCATTGTGTGAAGTGGCGATTGTAAGCCAACTCTATTTATCCCTTTCTTGTTCATTACATGGGATTGTGTGAAGATGACCGTTCTTGCGACAAAACCACAATGCAGTTATGCCTCTAAGTCGTGCCTCGACACTGGGAGATATAGCCACATCGTGGGCGTTACACTTCTGGTGGTCTGGGAATATATGTGAATATATAGGAGGAAGATCTAGGTCAGGGGGTAACCGAGGGGCCCACAAGGTAAGGGGGCGCCCCTACCCCCCTAGGCGCGCCCTCCACCCTTGTGTCCACCTCGTGGCTCTTCTAACTTGCACTCCAAGTCTCCTGGGTGTCTTCTGGTCGAAGAAAAATCATCGCGAAGGTTTTATTCCGTTTGGACTCTGTTTGGTATTCCTTTTCTGCGAAGCTCAAAAACAAGGAAAAACAGAAACTGGCACTGGGCTCTAGGTTAATAACTTTGTCCCAAAAATAATATAAAATGGCATATTAATGCCTATAAAACACCCAAAATAGATAATATAATAGCATGGAACAATAAAAAAATATAGATATGTTGGAGACGTATCAAGCATCCCCAAGATTAATTCCTGCTCATCCTCGAGTAGGTAAATGATAAAAACAGAACTACCTAACATATTTATCCATGTAATTTTTCTTTATTGTGGCATGAATGTTCAGATCCATAAGATTCAAAACAAAAGTGTAATATTGACATAAAAACAATAATACTTCAAGCATACTGATAAGGCAATTATCTCTTCTCAAAATAACGTGGTCAAAAAAAGTTTATCCCTACAAAATCATATAGTCTGGCTATGCTCCATCTTCATCACACAAAATATTCAAATCATGCACAACCCCGATGACAAGCCAAGCAATTGTTTCATATTTTTGGTGTTCTCAAACTTCACCTTTCACGCAATACATGAGCATGAGCCATGGACATAGCACTATAGGTGGAATAGAATATGGTGGTTGTGGAGAAGACAAAAAGAGGGAAATAGTCTCACATCAACTAGGCATATTAAGATGCCCATTAATAGATATCAATGTGAGTGAGTAGGGATTGCCATGCAACAGATGCACTAGAGCTATAAGTTTTTGAAAGCTCAAAAAGAAACTAAGTGGGTGTGCATCCAACTCACTTGCTCACGAAGACCTGGGGCAATTTGAGGGAGCCCATCGTTGGAATATACAAGCCAAGTTCTATAATGAAAAATTCCCACTAGTATATGAAAGTGACAACATAGGAGACTCTCTGTCATGAAGATCATGGTGCTACTTTGAAGCACCAGTGTGGTAAAAGGATAGTAACATTGCCCCTTCTCTCTTTTCTCTCAATTTTTTGGGCTCTTTGGCTCTCTTTTTTTCCGGAGTCTCATCCCGACTTGTGGGGGAATCATAGTCTCCATCATCCTTTCCTCACATGGGACAATGATCTAATAATGAAGATCATCACACTCTTATTTACTTACAACTCAAGAATTACAACTCGATACAAAATATGAATCTATATGAATGCCTCCGGTGGTGTACCAGGGTGTGAAATGACTCAAGAGTGACATGTATGAAAGAATTATGAAAGGTGGCTTTTCCACAACTACGATGTCAACTACATGATCATGCAAAGCAATATGATAAAGATGGAACGTGTCATAATTAATGGAACAGTGGAAAGTTGCATGGCAACATATCTCGGAATGGCTATGGAAATGCCATAATAGGTAGGTATGGTGGCTGTTTTGAGGAAGGTATATGGTACCGGCGAAAGTTGCGCGGTACTAGAGAGGCTAGCAATGGTGGAAGGGTGAGAGTACGTATAATCCATGGACTCAATATTAGTCATAAAGAACTCACATACTTATTGCAAAAATATATTAGTCATCGAAACAAAGTACTACGCGCATGCTCCTAGGGGGATAGATTGGTAGGAAAAGACCATTGCTCGTCCCTGACCGCCACTCATAAGGAAGACAATCAATAAATAAATCATGCTCCGACTTCATCATATAACGGTTCACCATACGTGCATGCTACGGGAATCACAAACTTTAACACAAGTATTTCTCCAATTCATAATTACTCACTAGCATGACTCTAATATCACCATCTCTATATCTCAAAACGATCATAAGGAATCAAACTTCTAATAGTATTCAATGCACTTTATATGAAAGTTTTTATTGTACCCCTCTTGGATGTCTATCATATTAGGACTAAATTCATAAACAAAGAAAATTACCATGATGTTTAGATACTCTCAAAATAATATAAGTGAAGCATGAGAGTTCAACAATTTCTACAAAATAAAACCACCATCGTGGTCTAAAAAGATATAAGTGAAGCACTAGAGCAAAATTGCCTAGCTCAAAAGATATAAGTGAAGCACATAGTGTATTCTAATAAATCACGATTCATGCGTGTCCCTCTCAAAAGGTGTGTACAGCAAGGATGATTGTGGCAAACTAAAAAGTAAAGACGCATATCATACAAGACACTCCAAGAAAAACACATATCATGTGGTGAATAAAAATATAGCCTCAAGTAAAGTTACCGATAGACAAAGACGAAAGGGGGGATGCCTTCTGGGGCATCCCCCAGGCACGCCCAGGTAGGTTGAGCCCACCTCGGTGACCTCCCGCACCGCCTTTTCACCCTACAAATTCCCAAATATTCCAAAAACCCCGAATATTACCCTAGACCAGAAGTTCCGCCGCCGCAAGCCTCTGTAGCCACGAAAAACCAATCTAGACTCCATTCTGGCACTCCGCCGGAGGGGGAAATTATCACCGGTGGCCATCTTCATCATCCCGGCGGCCACCATGATGAGGAGGGAGTAGTCCACCCTCGGGGCTGAGGGTTTGTACTAGTAGCTATGTATTTAATCTCTCTCTCTCTCTCTCGTGTTCTTTATTTGGCATGATTTTGATGTATCGCGAGATTTGTTAATATAGTTGGATCATATGGTGTTTCTCCCTCTCTGTCTTGTTGTGATGAATTGAGTTTTCCCTTTGAGATTTTGTTTTATCGGATTGAATACTTTTATGGATTTGAGAGCACTTGATATATGTCTTGCATATGAATACCCGTGGTGACAATGGGGTATTATATTGATCCACTTAATATATGTTTTGGCACTCAACTCGCGGATTCCCGAGGTGACATTGGGGTAATCTATGCATAGGGGTTGATGCATGTTTTCGTCCTTGTTTTTCTGGTAGAAAGCTTAGGGCACTCTTTGAGGTTCTTTGTGTTGGATTGAGTATTATGAATCTGAAATTGTTTGATACAAATCGTATAATCAACTCACGGATGCTCGCAGTGACATAGGAGAATCTAGGTGACATTACAGTTGGTTGATGTGTGTCATATGGTGTTATTTTACTATGACCTCTTGGTTAGATCTATCTGAAAGAATTGCTTGGTGTTATTTTAGTACAAACTCTAGGATAGATTGATCGGAAAGAACAGCTTTGAGGTGGTTTCATACCCTACAAACAATTTCTTCTTATGTTCTCCGCTAGATAAGAACTTCGGAGTGATTCTTCATCACATGTTGAGGGATGGTTATATGATCCAATTAGATTAACACTGTTGAGATATTGCACTAGCGAAAGTACGGACCCTAGGCCTCATTTTCAAGCATTGCATTGTGCTCCATTTTATCAATTGCTACCTTTTTTTATTGTTCTTATTACAAAAATCAATATCTACTATCATTACTACACTTGTATCACCATCTCTTTGCCGAACTAGTGCACCTATACAATTTAGCATTGTATTTGGTGTGTTGGGGACACAAGAGACTTTTTATTATTTGGTTGCGGGGTTGTTTGAGAGACCATCTTCATCCTACACCTCCCACGGATTGATAAACCGTAGGTCATCCGCTTGAGGCCCAACACGAGTCTACAAGAACAAGTTGTGTAGTAGACATCAAGCTCTTTTCTAGTGCCGTTGCCGAGGGGGGTGAGTGCTTTAAGGTATATCTTTAGGTCTTGCAACTGAATCTTTTAGTTTCTTGTTTTATCACTAGTTTGGTTTATAAAATAAAACTAAAATGGAATTGAGGTTGCCATATTGTTCATCTTTATAATGTCTTTCGTGAAAATGATGGAAAGGAAAATTGTGCTCAATTGATAGAGGAAGAATTCTATAAAATGTTTGACAAAAACTCTTTGAATGATGAGCATGATTGCAATGTTGGTGGTATGAACAGTTTGAATACCCATGATGCTAACAATATGCAAAGCCATAAGCTTGGGGATGCTATATTTGATGAAGATGATTTTTTTAGTCCCCCAAGTTTTGATGCGAAAATTTATTATGATGGTAGCATGCCTCCTATTTTATGATGATTACATTGATGAAAGTGGGTTTGGAAGAGTGTCAAATTTATGTAAGAATGATCCCATTATTTTGGAGGGTGTTGAATCTTATTGGAATAATTATGAAAGTGGATTTGGAGAGATCTTGACTTTATTTAGTGATGAATCCACTATTTCGGAAGAGGTTTCAATTGATTATGATAACAAAGTTGCTATCTATGATGATTATGGTGATGACATGTATGTTATATTGAATAATGATAACCATGAAACTTGTCATCATGATTTTAATTTTCAATCACATGATAGTTATTTTGTTGAGTTTGCTCCCACTACTATTGATGAGAATAAATTTGCTTATGTGGGGAGTAACAAAATTTGTATGCTTATGCATCATGAAAATAGTGATTTATGTGATAGTTATATTGTTGAATTCATTCATGATGCTACTAAAAATTATTATGAGAGAGGAACATATGCTTCTACATATTTCAATAATATCAAGTTTCCTCTCTATGTGTTGAAAATCTTGAAGTTTTGCTTGTTTTGCCTTCCTATGCTAGTTGATTCTTATTCCCATAAATTGTTTGCTCACAAAATACCTATGCATAGGAAGTATGTTAGACTTAAATGTGCTAGTCATATGCTTCATGATGCTCCCATTATGTTTCAATCTTTATCTTTTATGTGAGCATCATTAAAATCATCATGCCTAGCTAAAAAGGCATTAAAGAAAATCGCTTGCTGGGAGACAACCCAACACTTTTAACTAATATTTTTGTGTGTTCACATGATTAGGCTACTGTAGTAATCATGTTTTATAGCTTTTGTTTCAATAAAGTGCCAAGTAAAGCCTTTGGGGTAGTGTGGATGATAGTTGACTTGATTCTGTGCAAAAACAGAAACATTTGCACTCAGTCTAGAAATTTTAAAAATTCACTGGAACATGCTTTTGATCTGACTTTATTGCAGGTGATTTATATACAAATTTTCTACGTTTTCCTAATTTTTCAGAATTTTTGGAGTAGTAGAAGTATGGTAGTTGTCCAGATCATTACAGACTGTTCTGTTTTTGACAGATTCCGTTTTCAATGCATAGTTTCCTTGTTTTCTAGTTTCTATGGCGTATATTTCTCAATATAAATTGTGGAAATGATATGGTACAGTAGGCATTGTGTCACAACAATTATGAATTTTGTATTTGACAGTAGCAAAAGTTAATGGTTTGCTCTTTATCATACTAACCTATCTCACGAAGTTCCGTTAAGTTTTGTGTGATTGAAGCTTTCAAGTTTTGGGTGACATATCGATATGAGGAGAATAAGGAGTGACAAGAAACTAAGCTTGGGGATGCCCAAGGCACCCCCAATGTAATATTCAAGGAAGATCCAAGCAACTAAGCTTGGGGATGCCCCGGAAGGCATCCCCTCTTTCGTCTCCAACATTATCGGTAACCTCACTTGGAGCTATGTTTTGATTCGTCACATGATATGTGTTTTGCTTGGAGCGTCATTTTATTTTATTAAGATTTTCTTTCTGTTATTTAGAGTAATGTTTTGCATCTTTTACTTCAATAAAAATGTCAAGGATAGCCTTTACCATGCTTATTTTGCAAGTCTATTTGTTGTTGTTTCAAAACAGAAAGTTTACCGCTGTTGCAAACATTCCTGAGAAAAGTCAGAATGTGATAAAATGTTGAAACTTTTTGCACAATAAGCTATGACAAATTTTCTACAGTGTGGTAAATTTAAGAATTTTTGGAGTTACAGAAGTATGAATCCTTTTGCATTCTTTACAGACTTTCCTGTTTAGACAACTTGTTGTTATGTTTTCATTGTTTGCATATGTTTGCTTGTTTAATGATTCTATTTGAGGATAGGAGTATTAAATACGCAAAGGCATTTAGTATGCAATGTTAAATAATAATTTTAGTGATTTCCTACAGTAGAGAATGATAAGGTTTTTGCATTGATTTATACTAACTTATCTCACGAATTCTTGTTGAGTTTTGTGTGGATGAAGTTTTTAAGATTTAGGGAACCCCTGATATAAAAGGAATGAAGAATACACAAGAGCTCAAGCTTGGGGATGCCGAAGGTATCCCAAGTTAATATTTCAAGAAGTCTAAAGAATCTAAGCTTGGGAATGCCCGGTAGGCATCCCACCTTTCTCCATCAACAATTATCAGTTAGTATCGGTTGAGCCTAAGTTTTTGCTTCTTCACTTGATATGTGCAATTCTTGGAACGTCATTTAGTTTTTGTTTTTCTTGTTGTTTTAATAAAATACTTATATCTGAAAGTTTTTAAATAAGAGAGAGTTCTCAAATGGCTACCCATTTATTTAACTACTCGTTTGATCTTCACTTATATCTTTTTGGAGTAGTTTGGTATTTACTCTTGTGCTTCACTTATATTATTTTGAGAGAAGAAAACATTATGCTCATGTTCTTCACTTAAATTTTCTTGAGCTTGTCAAAAGCAATTGCAACTTATGAAATTAGTCCCAAAGTGACAGATATTCAAGAGGGATATAATGAAAACTTTCATGAAGATCATTGGACAAAATAAACTTGATTCTTTGTAATAGTTTTGCGATATGGAGATAATAATATGTGAGTCATGTTGGTGAGTAATTATGCTTTAGTAAGAATATTGGTGTTAAGGTTTGTGATTCCCTATGCAAGCACGAAAGTCAATAGTTATGCAATGAAATTATATCCTACTTGTGTGCATTATTCGGTGTTCGTTATGCTTAATGCTCACTTATGTGATTTTTTTTGCTTCTTGGTCGGTTGCTTCTCAATCTTTTTGTTAGCCTCGACTTGTACTAAGTAGAAATACTACTTGTGCATCCAAAATCTTTAAAACCAGTTTTCCACATGAGTCCATCATACCTACCTATATGCGGTAATTCCTTGCCGTTCTGAGCAAATTTTTATGTGCCATCTCTAATTTTCAAAATAATTTTCCTTTTTGTGTGCTCATACCACTCATGAAGCGGCAGGGAGTGGCCAATATTTTCCATGCTAGATGTGTTATTCTCAAGATGAGTGTTTATTCACTTGTCATTGCACGAGAGTGCGGCTGTAATAGGGATGCCCAGTCCCAAAATGAAAAAAAATTACTTTTTGTTGTCAAATAATAAATTTCTTGGAAAGTGTCGGTATGGAAGGCACCCATGGATACGACTAGCCATGGATTGTGAAAGAATGGTGGAAAAAGGAATAAAATGTATTTTCTATTTGGGAACCGCCTATGATATATCTAGCATGGAAAGTGTTGGGAATTACTCGGTCGTTTTCGTTGACGGGAAAAGTATGCCTCTCAAAAGTTTTTATCTCTCAATTTAAGCTTTGAGCTGCGGCACCTCTACAAATACCTACTTCCCTCTGCGAAGGGCCTATCTATTTACTTTATGCAATTTTTATTTTTTATTTGAGTCTCCATCTTCTCTTATAAAGCACCAACTAAGGGGCACTATGATCATACTTGAGCATTGGATGTAGCTAATATGCGAGTGTGTTTCATGAATGGATCAATGATTGAGCATGATGGGCTAGGGATAACTTTCTTTAGTGTTGATATTTTGAAAGATATAGTTGCTTGTTGATATGCTTAAGTATTGAAATCTTCCTGTCAAAACTGGACTATTGCCTTGAACCATATAAAAGTCCAAATATCCATGCTACAAAAGAAAAGAATATGTGATGAACATGTTAGGCAGCATAATTCTGTTTTTATCATTTACCTACTCGAGGACGAGTAGGAATTAAGCTTGGGGATGCTGATACGTTTCCAACGTATCTATAATTTTTGCTTGTTCCGTGCTGTTATATTATCATTCTTGGATGTTTTAGAATCTTTTCATAGCAACTTTATATCATTTTTTGGGACTAACCTATTGACATAGTGCCCAGTGCTAGTTGCTTTTTTTGCTTGTTTTTTACTTCGCAGAATATCGGTACCAAACGGAGTCCAAACGCAGCGAAACTTTTGGAGATTTGTTTTGGACCAGAAGACATACAGTGGGCCAAAGAAGTACCAGAGGGGAGCTCCGAGGGAAGCACAACCCACCAGGGTGCGCCCAGGTGGGTTGTGCCCACCTCGGTGACCTCCCGCACCGCCTCTTTGCCCTATAAATTCCCAAATATTCCAAAACCCCCGAATATAACCCTAGATCAGAAGTTCCGCTGCCGCTAGCCTTTGTGGCCACGAAAAAGCAATCTAGACCCCGTACCGGCACTCCGTCAGAGGGGGAAATCATCACCGATGGCCATCTTCATCATCCCGACGGCCACCATGATGAGGAGGGAGTAGTCCACCCTCGGGGCTGAGGGTTTCTACCAGTAGCTATGTGTTTAATCTCTCTCTCTCTCGTGTTCTTGATTTGGCACGATCTTGATGTATCGTGAGCTTTGTTAATATAGTTGGATCATATGGTGTTTCTCCCTCTCTATCTTGTTGTGATGAATTAAGTTTTCCCTTTGAGATTTTGCTTTATCGAATTGAATACTTTTATGGATTTGAGAGCACTTGATATATGTCTTGCATATGAATACCCGTGGTGACAATGCGGTATTATATTGATCCACTTGATATATGTTTTGGCACTCAACTCGCGGATTCTCGAGGTGACATTGGGGTAATCTATGCATAGGGGTTGATGCACGTTTCGTCCTTGTTTCTCTGGTAGAAATCTTGGGGCACTCTTTGAGGTTCTTTGTGTTGGATTGAGTATTATGAATCTGAAATTGCTTGATGCATATCGTATAATCAACTCACGGATACTCGCGGTGACATTGGAGAATCTAGGTCACATTAGAGTTGGTTGATGTGTATCATATGGTGTTATTTTAGTACGAACTCTTGGTTAGATCAATCGGAAAGAGTAGCTTGGTGTTTTTTTAGTACGAACTCTAGGATAGATTGATCGGAAAGAATAGCTTTGAGGTGGTTTCGTACCCTACAAACAATTTCTTCTTATGTTCTCCGCTAGATAAGAACTTTGGAGTGATTCTTCATCACACGTTGAGGGATGGTTATATGATCCAATTAGATTAGCATTGTTGAGAGATTGCACTAGCGAAAGTACGGACCCTATGCCTCACTTTCAAGCATTGCTATATCGTTTGTGCTCCATTTTATCAATTTCTACCTTGTTGTTTTTTATTGTTCTTATTACAAAAATCAATATCTACTGTCATTACTACACTTGTATCACCATCTCTTCGCCGAACTAGTGCACCTATACAATTTAGCATTGTATTTGGTGTGTTGGGGACACAAGAGACTTTTTATTATTTGGTTGCAGGGTTGTTTGAGAGAGACCATCTTCATCCTACGCCTCCCACAGATTGATAAACCTTAGGTCATCCACTTGAGGGAAATTTGCTACTGTCCTACAAAACTCTACGCTTGGAGGCCCAACACGAGTCTACAAGAACAAGTTGTGTAGTAGACATCAGGGTGGAGTAATAGTAGTAGATGCAGGCAGGAGTCAGTCTACTTGTCACGGACGTGATGCCTATATTCATGATCATTGCCTTAGATATTGTCATAACTATGCCCTTTTCTATCAATTGCTCAACAGTAATTTGTTTACCCACCGTATGCTTTCTTCAAGAGAGAAGCCTCTAGTGAAACCTATGGCCCGCGGGTCTATTTTCCATCATATATTTTCAGATCTATAAAATAAAAACCCAAAAATACCTTGCTGCAATTTATTTATATTTTCTTTATTTTGCCTTTTACTTATCTTTTATATCTATCTCTATTAGATCTCACTCTTGTTCGTGACCGTGAAGGGATTAACAACCCCTTTTTCATGTTGTGTGCAAGTGTTTGTTAGTTTGTGCAGGTGTATCCATTGGGGACTTGCTTCTGCCTCCTACTGGATTGATACCTTGGTTCTTAACTGAGGAAAATACTTATCTCTACTTTGCTGCATCACCCTTTCCTCTTCAAGGGAAAAATCAACGCAAGCTCAAGAAGTAGCAGAAATCCCAACACAGTTCACAAGTAGCAAGATGCCTGTAAGGTTAGTAGCTAAAATTTGATAATACTTTTATCACCCAGAGGATATGGAGCTATAAGGAAATCATACACCTCTTCTTCTTCAACGTATCTGGGAATATTAGTGTCCAAATTTGCAAATTCAATATCAAGGCTATTATCATCTATAAGACTTTGCAATTTACTCTCCAAAGGAGGTTTATGGAGAGCCCACAGAAAATCAGCCCATACATCATCAAGATCAATTTCATAATATGCAAGTTAGGGTTTGTCCAATATAGAAAAATCCACAGGTAAAGAGGAGTAATCAGGCGTCATGGTGGTTGCATCACTCTTGATAACTGTCTTAATGCAAGCAACCCACCCTCCTTTTGTGCTATCTCATCCCTAAGATGAATGACAATTGGTGTTTCATCAAAGGGAGTCATCGGAGGCACATCAGGAACAATGCCAATATCTGGTTCATCTCTAACAATAAACTTTGAAACATCAGCCCTCACTATATCCTTCGGTGGAGAACAATCAAGCATCCTTTCAATAGGTTCCATGAAAGCTCTAATATAACGTAGATATGATAAATGGTCATCGAGTTGGGCATTAATGGTGTCTAGAAATTTACCATGATTGGTAGCAGTTTTTGGAAGGCGGTCGTTCCCTCCTTCATCTCCATGTTCCTTCTCAAGCTTATCTCCTAGACACACTTCTTGGAAAGTGGTTCCCTGGATTTTCTCCCGTCGCTCGATTATATCCTCGGAATCTTTTATGAGGTTATGTTCCTGCAACATAGAGGCTTGGGAAGCGCCGGTTCGCTTCTCGTAATCTTTAATAAAAAAGGGTATTATGGAGATTGTTAGTAATACACCATTTATGAATACTCTCCAATAAACCCATATGTTTCAAGACCCATTCATGTTGTAGAGAGAGCTCCTTCACCCTATTCATCACTTCTAATGTTCTGTAAACGAGAATTAGTTCCTCGACATATTCAACACATTCAGATGGAAGGCATTTATGGTTGTATGATGCTATAAAAGGGATAGGGTGGAATTTGCAGTTGCAGGTCATATGGAAAATGGAGTTACAAACAAGATAACATAAGTATAGCTTCAGCGATAATATCCAATGCCTCCAATTTTTCACCCACTTCAATACCTTAAGTTAAATGTCTGTGTTGAGCGTAAATTGTTCCTCTCTCTTCGATTTGTTTCATTGCAGCCATCCTAGTGCCTGCAGAATACATCTCAAAGCAATTTTTTGGTATTTTCAGTTAAATAGAAACAAACATAAATAAACTATATGTGAGCGGGGTAAGTAATAACCAAGCTCTATGCTACCCGGAAACGGCGCCAGACAATGCTTGATGACCTGCAAGTGCACAGGGTTGTTGTAGCACTTTCGTGATAAGTGAAGTGTCGAACCCACAGGGAGGAAATAGTAAGGAATTACAAACCCTGCAACTACGCTATCACTTACGTAGTAACGTACGCACCCAAACCGTAGTTTGAAAATAGCCTATTACAGTAGGTTGCTAGGAAGACAAATAAAAAGGGTGGTGTTTACTAAAGTACAAACAAGAAATAAAAGGCAGAAAAATAAGAGACTAAACTACATGAAACGGTGCTTGAGTTGTAAACATTCTCGAGGGAATTGGAGCCATCACCACAAGTATGATGCCGGCAACACATGATAAACATAGCTATCTATTTGTATCACTAAGGCACTTGTATATGATCTCTCATGGGCAGAGCCAATAAAATACGCATCCCCAATCCGGTTACCGCGTACACTCATGCCACCACTGTGCTTCCCCACTCCGGTTATCACAACGGTAATTAAGGGGAGTGAACGCGCCATGGTCACGGCCGCTGGAGCACAACACATCAAGGGATAAAGTGGACCAACTAATGAGGAGCAAGATCCCCAAGACGCACAGAGCAACATCAGCTTGATAGAGAAGCAAACCTCCAACACAAAGGCCACATCTTGGCGGAGATGACACACTGGCTTGCTGGAACACATACGATGGCATAAAAAGCCAACCACAGGACGGCATGGAAGACACACGGGGGCTACGGGAGGCCAGTTCCCATGAGGTGATGACGAAAACAGGAAGAACCAAAGTTGAGGATGTTGCTGGTATGAATGACGCCTCGCCAGTGACGACTCCGTAGGTGGCGGCGACGAACGGAAACTAGGGTTCGTTCGGTGTCATACCATGTTCAAATATCGTGCAAGACAGAGTGTTGGCTGAACACAGATTCTGTATTGAGAGGAAGGACAAGTAAGAGGGTAACATGGGCCTAGGCCTTACACGATTCTCCACCGTTTCAAGAGTTCAAGGCAGCTGGACCAAGTTGTGGAAGACTTTGGTCGCTTCGAAGCTTAAAGTTTTCCTATAGCGGATGGCTCAATGCTCGCTACCAACCTCAGATTTGCTATGTCACTGCAACATGTCGTCTAATTCTAGATGTGCAATCTGCGGAGATGAAGATTCCTGGATGCGTTCGCTGCTCCACTGCATTATGGTGCGGTGCGTATGGGCGCTTTCCGGCCAAGAGCTACTGGAACACATGCTAGCAACATCCGAATCTAATGCACAGAGCTGGCTCTTTGTGATGAAGGACTCGTTCTCACATGTAGATTTTATGAAACTCACTGTCACATTATGGGCAATATGGTCAGTGCAGCGCAAGCTAATCCATGAAGGAGAACACCAAAGTCCTTTGTCTACTCACTTATTTATCAACAGGTTTTTGAAGGATTTGGAGCTGGCCTCGCCTATACAGGCAACCCGGGTTCAACGACCGACATCAATCCAGCAGGTTCGCAGGTTCGAACGTGGATTCCTCCTCCACATGAATGCTGCAAACTAAATGTAGATGTCGCTGTATGCAAGAATGCGCAAGTTGGGGCGGTCAGTGCGGTCTGCCGAAACAAACATGTAACTTACCTTGGTTCCTCAGCGCTAAAATTCCATGGATTGACTTATCCGAATATACTTGAAGCTCTGGTATGCAGAGAAGGATTAACACTAGCAAAAGATTTGGTGATTCAACGTCCACGTGTGGCCTCGGACTGCAACAATGTTGTCAGCGACATCAACACAAGTACTCTGGGGATCATCGCTCCTATGGTGAAGGAGATTAATGAGACCGCTGAAGATTTTTAATTATGTTCTTATGTCCATGAAGGCCGTCTGACCAATATGGATGCACATCACCTAGCTAGACATGCTTTACATTTAGATGAGGAACGCCACGTGTGGCTTTTACACCCTTTTGATATATGCGCAGTAATTCCTGTAAAAGTTTTAGTTGAGCAATAAAGTAAACCATGTTTCTCCTCAAAAAAAAAAACCTCCAGCGTAGAGCGCCGAACCTATATGATACCTTATGTGTACAGCCATTTACATTTCGGTGGCATCTACACATCTCCATACACACCACATACGTGCTGTCAGAAAAATAACCATGACACATTCCACCTTGGGTATATTCAACCAACCAAACACATGCATCCAGAACCGTTTCATTATACTTCACTTGATGCCTCCAACTCGAACGGGACCTACAGAACGCTTTGCAGCATATATCAACACAAAAAACTTACTGCGCATATGTATCGGCCACTAGGAACACACTAGCAAAACCCCCCTGTCGCCGCGCACATAATGTTTCACACACCTCACGAAAACCAGAAGGCCAAAGCAATCGCATGCTAGCTAGTAGAATGCTAGCTGGTGGTCTCGAAGTGGCAGAGCCTGTTCGCCGCCAGCTTGGTCCGGTACGCCGAGGCCTTGTACTCCCGCCATGTGAACTCCCTGTACCGGCTGCGCCCGCCTTCCCCGACGAGCTGCGGCAGCGGCGCCAGCGTCTCCCGCGGCGGCGGGCCGCCGAAGAAGATCACCGACACCCGCGGCCGGGCGCTGTTCACCATCACCCGGTGCCTCACGCTCCGGAACCTCCCGTTCGTCAGTACCTGCGCGTACGTTTACTCGTATCATCAGAAAACGAAACGAATCATCGAACAAACGAGGCATATGGAACAGCTAGCTGGGATTTACACATGAGAACGAAACAAAAGGCTTTGCCATCTATGATCTTTTTTTTCTTCTTCTCAAAGTTTGTATACCCTAGAGCAACTCCAGCAGAGAAACCATATCTTCTGGATCATCTGAAAAAGGCCACTCTAGCAGAGTTGTCATCCCGCTCTTGATCACCACAATTTTGAAAGAGCGTTCCGAAACGAATCCGCAAGGTTCTATATTTGACGTTTGTGGGGGGTATTTGGAGCCCGCCCCATCCAGAAAACGGCTTCACAATTGGCAGTGTCAACTCTATGTGCCGCCATCATCATGGTCATCATTGTACTATGCGCCCTGAGATTTCACGTGTAGGCAAGCTTGCCGTGTGTCCGTACAATTACCGGTGTCAACTCTCCGTGCCGCCACCATCATTGTACTATTATCTGTAGTGAGAATTAATCGTGTAGGGTTGCTAGCTGTATGCTTTACATGCTATGGTATTGAATAATGGCTTTCAGATTCCCCTGTTCGACAAAACTGACTAGGCATGGACATCATGGTTCCCTGTAAGGCCGGGATTTCCATGTGGAAATGGAGAAATGACACTTTGACACCCACACGATCCACTACAGTAGCACGGCCCCGTCCCATCCCAATGGACAGCTGAACATCGTGCTAAGCAATTTCTTATTTTATTACTCTATATATCTAAAAAATACTAGCAATGCTGAGAAATATGGCGTGGACCCAAACACAGGGAGGGAGCTAAGAATTATGGTGTAGTACCTGCAAGGCGTCGCCAACGTTGACGAAGAAGGAAGTGTGGTCCGGCGGCACAGAGACCCAGGCGCCGTCGCGCAGCGCGATCTCGAGGCCGGAGGTGGCGTTGGAGCGGAGCACGGAGATGATCTGGGGGTCGGTGTGCTCGCCGAACCCGGTGACCCTGCCGCCACCGCCGTGCTGCTGCAGGAGCTTCAGCTCGGGGCGCGGCGGGTAGTGGTTCACCCGCAGCATCGAGTCGCTTTCCTTGTGCAGGACCAGCCTCGTGAACGCGTCCCTGTCGTCCATGCCCAGGCCCTCCGCCATCAGCTCTAGCACCTGGCAGGTCATCCTCCTCACGACCTCCGTGTACTCGTTCAGAAGGTCGCTGCAGACACAAGAAAAAAAAATCAACTCGTGTCAGCGTCTGTGACTCAGTGCAACATGATTTGACCTTTGCTCCAAAGACAGGATTTAATTAATTTTGCTACAAGCTGGATATATATAGTATAACACGTTTTGTATAACATAAACGTTTTGCATACGGCGTCACATTGTAATTAACTTGTAGCCCAACATTATTATAACAGATGTCGCTGGCACTTCTTCTCGACGTTTGGGTGCCATGTCATGCCATGCCGTGCGAGCGATAGCAGTGGGCACGGGAAAAAGGATCGTCGATGAAGATGGCGGGAAAGGGGTCATTATTCAAGGCCAACTCGACGTAGGCCACGAAACCTGGGGCTGCACACGTGCACGTGCACGCGAGACGGCGAAAAAGAGGAGAAAAGAAAAGAAAGACTCGGTTGATGGAACAACGCGAAAACAAAGCTTCCAACAGTGCCCGGCCGGCAAGCCAGCTCAAAGTTTTATATCATTTCCACTTTTTCAGCACCTTTCTGCAGAATAAAACGTTTTTGGAAGAAAAAAATAAAGAGTGAGAAGTTGGATAAGAACAGTGAGTGAGCGAGCGACTGATGAGCTGCTTAGCAAAGTTGACACGTACGCACGTAACCGGTAATGGCACCGAGATACTACTGCACTAGTATATAATATTATTATATACTACTGCACTAGTATATAATATTATTATATACTAGTGCAGTAGTTGGCAGAGCTAGAAATGCAGATTCTCTACTGTGTTCATGCACGTGTTATTTGCGACGCATCTATTCACTAGCCAGCCAGCCAGCCGCCTTGTGTTCATGAGTTGAAGTAGATCTAATCTTATGAGAGAAACAGAGGGAGGTGAGGTCCATGGGACGAAAAGGCAAAAGGTGAGGAGAGATGGGGAGTGGCTACATTCCAGCTTGCAGAATGACCTGTAGTCTTTGTTTGGTCAGACAATCTCGGCGTAATGACCTGTAAGTCTTTGTTTGGCCAGACGAGTGTTTGACAAAAAACTACCACAATTGGGGTCGGCGTCCCACAGAACTACCACTTTAAAAATTTTGATCGAAAACTACCGATTTTTTTTTAATTTGTCCCTAAAAACTACCAGTTTCAGTTGATGATGGTTTTAGACGATTTAAACAGAAAACTGACAAAACTGGCCCATCCATCAGGGCTGATGTGGCTGAAAAGTCAATGCCAGGGGAGACTCGCCATTGCGCCACCCGCGCTGCAGATCGACGCCGCCGGACCCGTCCCCCCGTCTCGCCGCCGTCCAGGTCGTCCTCGGCCTCCGGCTCACCACCGACTACCTTTCGGAGCGTGACGGGGCCGAAGACCTCCATCCCGTCCCTCCCGCGCGAGATCCCAATCCCGATCCCGATCCCAGCAGCGGCGCCGGGGGCGGGTCAGATCCTACTCATCAGGAGGCCATGCCCCGCGAGCTGGGCAGGAGACCGAGTTGGACGGGAGAGAGGCGGACGGCGAGGCCGCGGGCTAGGGGTTGGCGTGGTGGAGGGTGGAGGAGGAGATCTGAAGCAACCCAACGAACGACGGGGCGGTGGCTGGTTGCGGTCGGGCCGGACCTGACGGAGGGGCGGTGGCTGGTCGCGGTCGGGCCGGACCTGACGGAGGGGCGGTGGCTGGTCGCGGTCGGGCCGGACCTGACGGAGGGTGGAGGACGACCGACAAGCAGCAAGGGCTCGCCGCGATGGAGGACGCCTCGCCGGGCAGCAAGGAGCTGGCGGCCATGGTGGAGGCGGCAACGGCGGCGAGCGTGGAGCTGGACGCGGCACACCGGCTCTTGTTCGCCCGGGAGGCACCCCGTGTGCCCGGGAAGAAGGCCTCCCTTCGAGCTGGAGCTCGTGGTCAGCGGCAAGGAGCAACAGCACCACGGCTCCGGCCTCCCTCTAGCCTCCGGCGATGACCGCCGGGGAGCCGGGATGCACAGAAGCTGTTTGTGAAAATGCCAAAAAAGATGAAGAAAGGAGGAAGAAGAATGATGTGTAGGTCCCACCTGTAATAACGGTCAACTGAACGGTCAACTTGTTTAAATCGTTTAAACTGGCTATTATCTGAAAGTGGTAGTTTTTAGTCACAAAATTAAGAATTTTTGGTAGTTTTCGGTCACTTTTTAAAAAGTAGTAGTTCCGTAGGACCAAAACCCTAAAGTGATAGTTTTTTGTCAAGCACTCTTGGGCAGACACATGTTTTATTGAGCCTGTATTAAGGCAACGGGGACCAGTCCATGATACTGCTCGCTCGCCTCCCTTTTCTCTTTCGTTTCTTTTATATACTACCAACAAAAGCCGTTTCTTTAGAGGCTCTTGGAAATGCTCTTTTACCAACAATCTGCTAACGCGTATTAATCGATTTCCCTCTAATTAGTACTACGTGGTTAATCATCACTACAATAACGTGTCGTAGATAAAAAGATCTTCCTGGTACGTGCACGCTGCAAGCTGGAGTAATTATCAATTCAATTCAAGGGTGCACTCACCGGAAAGAGCAGAGCGACGCCGACGGCACCACCCCTTCGGGCACGGACAATGGCCCGCCGGTCGCCGCGGTGACACCGAGCAGGAGATACTCGACCCACCCGAGGTCGCCGTTGTTGCCTATCCGCTTGCTTGCGTAGCCGAACGGACTGCCCGGCGTCGCGGCCGACATCGCCGCCTCCTTGTCCCGCTGCGAGAGCGCGAAGAAGGCGGCAGCGGCGTTCTCGACGCGCGCCAGGAGCTCTGCCGGCACGCCGTGGCCCGTCACCTTGAAGAACCCGTGCTCCTCGCACGCCGCCGCCACAGCGCGCGCGGCGGCCGCCCGTCCCTCAGAGCCGCGACCCGCCACGGCAAGGTCGACCTCCGGCACGTCGGCCAGCGGCGGCGCCGTCTTGTGCACGGCCGGGAGCGCGATCTGCTCCAGCTCGCCCTTGGCAAGAACCACCATGGTTACAAAGCAGAGGAAGCACAGAGAGCCAAACTAGAGGGTGTCAGTCAGTTTGTGTCCAAGAAACAGAGGAGGAATGGAGAAGGCAGTTAGGTTGACATGGAAGGGAGACGAAGGGTGTGGTCTCTCTTTATATAGGCATGGGGGAGAGGTGGTGCGTGTATCAGCGGTGTATGAGTGCGATGACACCACAACACAATGGGGTCTGACGGTTAGCTGTCTCGGTAGGATACAGTGCACTGTAGCGATATCCTGCAAATCGAATTAATGGGTCTCAATCATGACAGGGTTAATCGACATGATTTTGCAGGGCCGTAGGTGCATCTGGATCGCTATGCATCTCATCTCATCTCATCTTGGCGGCTAGATTCATCTTATATTCTCAAATCAAAAAAGAAAAAGAAAGGGCTGCCAGATTAGAATCTCGGCGCGCAGGAAGACGAGATAATTACGAGTAGGAAACGGAGGACGTGTTTGAGCCTATCTTCTGGATCAACAACCCATGCTTTACACGGCAGATTGTGTCATACATATATGTTCTGGAATATATATACCACTACTAATTCATACATGCACGGACCGAACGAACATGTACGCATGGCAGGCCCCAATTGACAAAACGGAAATATCCCGTACGCATGCGTGGCAACTTATATAAATATCGCAAGAAAACCCTGTCACCTTGCCGCGCTCGGATCTCTCATGGATGACCACTTCCTTCAAAGGACAGGATATTTAGTACTTTCTTCGTTTCTAAATACTCCATAGTTTCTAAATACTCCTTGCATCTACATTCCTGACCACATATGGAGTATTTAGAAACGAAGAAAGTACTAAAAATAAAATCCTTACAAAGACAGGAGTATAAGTCTTTGTAAAGATTTCATTATAAACTACATACAATAAAAAAAATGAATCTACACTCTAAATTGCATCTACATACATATGTATGTGGTTCATAGTTAAATCTCTACAAAAACTTATGTTTAGAAACGGAGGGAGTACATGCTTCGTTTTTCTATGATATCCTCGCCTGTCTGCCTCGACAGGAGGCCGCCGGCCGCGCGGGAGCGGAAGGCCCACGTCGCGCCGCTCGCCGCGTGTCCCCGTCCGCCGAGGGCCGCCGCGCCAGGCCAGCCAACCTCTGTTCCTCTGGGACGCCTCGCCGGTGGACTGTCGATTTGTCCACGCCTTACCGTGGTCCAAACCGTGCATTCAGGTCCGGCGTGGGATGCTGCAAGTTGCATCTTGTGTTTCGGATCGTCACCTCACGATCAAAATTGCATTAGAGCGGCGACGTGTGAAATCAATCCATATACTCCTCGTAACCCTGTTCATTTATAATATATTGGTTATTGAATCACCACTCTAAAATTGATCATCCTACCTAGTCTATATTTCTGATGTATATTTTGATCAATGAATTAGAGTTGTGTCAATCTCTTACTCTTTTAATCATATTATCTTATCCTAAAAAGTAAGATTATTCTCGAGCTTATTAACATATCGGAGATTCGTTATTTTCTAAATATTTTCTTAGAAGTATCACCAGGTTGTCCGCTGACTGTTACGTTGAGTTCATAATCAAATTGATTTCCCGTTCAACCACCCCTTCTTCAAGGATCCGTCCCTAAACTAGTTGGTTGGAAGATAAAAACGTTGCCTAACTTAGAGCATCTACAGTCGGACTTGGCAAATGCGGCCACCTATACTCCCGTGGCCGCATCCAGGCGCGTCCACGGACAGCGTCCGGCGGCCCCTCATATGGGTTGCCGCACATCCAGACACCATAAATGCAGAGCCTCAAATCCATGCAATCCATGCACGTCGATCATACGATACAAATTGTCCGAATTCAACAGTTCAAAACAAACCAAAGCAAATCATAGTTCAACAATCTGAACATGCCGAAATGAAACAAATGTCCGAGCGTGACGGGTGCCTCGCTAGCCGGCCGGATCACTGGCTGGACGCCATCCATGTCACCTACTCTGCCTGCATCCGGGCCGCATGCTCCGCTTGCATCTTTGCCTCATGGTCCGCTGCCGACGCAGCCACCCTCGTCGCCTGGGACTCCCTACGCTCGTTGATCTCCTTCGCCGCAAGCCACTTCTTTGCATGGTCATTCAAGAGGATTTTGTCTACCAACATGATCTCCGCATCCTCTGTGTCCCATGCGAGTTGTATCCTCTCCTTCTCAAACTCAATCTCTCCAAATGTCTTGGCTTTCTTGAGCTCCCATTTGATCGCCACCTCTTACTTCTCCAACTCGGTCTTCTCCCTCTTAATTTCTAGCTTCTTGCGCGGGCTCGGGCGCGGGCGGCGCGAGGAGGATGAATGGTTTGGTGGATTTGGTACAATTTGCGGTGGGGTAGGGTTGTTGGGTCCGACGTGGACCTGGCTGCCCCCATATCGCCCCATATTTGGGCTGGATATGAGGGGTGTCAGTTAGCCAGGCTGTTTGAGGCCCGTTTAAGGAGCCCGTCTGGTTTGAATTTTTGCGACCGAGCAGCGAACGGGTCGTCCGCCCGGGCGTTTGAGGCGGGTTTGGGGCGCCCGAGTGTAGATGCTTTAAGGGCATCTCCAAGGTGGACCAGCATATCGCCCGCATATGTCCGGACCGCGCTATCCGGACCGTGGAAGCCATCCAACATGGGCATGTACCAGTCAGCAGGGTGGTATGGACGTACTTTCTCCCGCAAACTGGAGACAGACGTGGGGGAGCTTTGCGGGAGTCCGAACAGCAGACATGTAGGACTCCGACACCCCGGCCCACCCAAAACCCTTCCCGGACCCTGCGCCTCCGCCCTCCCCATTTACACTCCTTCCTTATTTCTCTCTTGCCTTCGTCGTCGCTCCACCACCCCGGCCGCCACGCCATACCCCTCCCAGAACTCTACATCTCCATCACCTCCAACATTCCAGTCGGGCTCCACCTCGCTTCTGCTCCGACGTCGTTCAACCCCTCTCCTCCGATCGCCACGCCAGGTACCATCCGCTACTACTATACTCACCATGCTCGGCAACTATTCGATGAATTGCCGAAGCTAAAAAAGTTTTCCCTTCTTCTTTCCAGTAATGGATTCTGATTTGGAGTACATATACGAGCACTATGTTGAGTCGTTCGACGAGGGGTACTCGGATGAGACGGTGATGATGCAGGCGCTCCTTGAAGATGCGGAGTGTGTGGAGGAGCATGTTCCCAATTTCAAGGGCTTGATCAAAGGTCATCGAGTGCTCAACGGCAACACGGCGTGACCATTTAACACTGATGGCCGACTACTTCGCCCCCAACGCAATCTTCACTGACCATTTTCGCCGGCGTTTTCGGATGCTAAAATTATCTTCGATCGTTTGTAACATGGCATTCAGTCCTATGATGACCGCGTCGTCTCGAAGAAGGACGCCATGGGAACGATTGGCTTCTCTGGTTATCAGAAGTGCACAACCGCACTACGGGTTCTTGCATATGGCACGGTCGCTGATTCATGGGACGAGTAACTACGGGTGTTTGAGAGCACATGTGGAGATGCCATGGTTAGGTTTGCAATTGCCATGATCGAGGTGTTCGGACCTCAATACCTGAGAGAACCAACTATGGCAGACACCGAGAGGCTCGTGGCAATCTCAGAAGCAAGAGGGTGCCCAGGTTTACTTGGATCTCTTAACTGCATGCATTGGAAATGAAAGAATTGCCCGAAAGCTTTACAAGGGCCATATCAGGGTCATGTTAAGAAGCCCACCATCATTCTTGAAGCAGTTGCATCACATGATCTTTGGATTTTGCACGCTTTTTTGGCATGCCCGGGTCTCATAATGACATCATTGTGCTGCAACGATCACCATTGTTTGCAAGGTTGACTGAAGGAAAAGCTCCTCCTTGCTACTACACTGTCATGAACATGAGTACAGCATGGTCTACTATCTGGTTGACGGTATCTATCCTCCGTGGGCTAGCTTTGTCAGCACCATCTCTAACCCAGTTGACTAGAAAAAGCTCACTTTGCCCAATGACAAGCAACTAGAAAGGATGTTGAGAGGGCATTTGGAGTTCTGCAGGCCCGTTTGGTAGTTGTTCGTGGACCTGCTAAACAATGGGATTCGGAGACCTTGTGGGAGGTGATGACATGTTGTGTGATCATGCACAACATGATCGTCGAGGATGAGGGTGAGGATGCTATCGCAGCTCTATAATTTGAGAGCATGAGTGATTCGATCGAACTTCTAGACTAGAATTCGGCCACATTTGAAGAGTTTATTCAAATGCATCAACAAGTTCAGTATCGAACAACTAACGAGCAGCTGAAGGAAGATCTGATTGAGCATCTATGGGCGATTACAGGGGACAATAATGTTGGGGGTGTAATATTTGAACTTTTTTAAATTTGAACTAGTGTTGCATGCGGCTATTTGAACGTCAGTACTCTATGTATGCGGCTATTTGATCGTGCGGACTTAAATAATTGAGGGAGGCCGGATGTATGCGGGGAGCATTGGATGACGGCCTCCCGCATCTGTGTCCACGGACTGGTCCCCCCTGTCCGTGGACAGATGCCGGAGGAAATTTGTGGGTTGCCCCCCATACATTTCAAACACCTTTTCAACAAACCGGATGAAATTCATGCAAACATGACCATATTTCATATAAACATGCCAGATTTCATTCAAACTGGACAAAAATGTTACATTTTGGACATATTTTTAACTAAAAAGATAAAACTATGTGCACGTACGGTCGCACGGAGCTCCACTCCCACGACACGGATACACTACACTAGTCTACGGCCGGCCGCGGCGGATCCCTTTGTCTTCCCCATGTCCAACAGCCCACTCACCGGACTGCCGGGAGCCCTGGAGGTATATTCTTCCTCCGTATCTTCCTATGTCTGACTGCCTCTCATCGGAGTGGCAAAGTGGGTGCTTCAGCCAGAGGGGAAGGGGCGGCCTCTGCTTCCGTGGAGCCCAGGCGGGGGGCGTTGATAGTTTGCGTAGAAGGATTGGGCAAGTCACCGACTGTGCAAGTTGGCGACGCACCAGCGATGGCCTTCCACCCAAGCGACGACGACCTCCCGTGTTCTACTTTCGCTTGATGTTGGCAGCGGACGCTGACGCGCCCGCCACCGACTCGTCGATCTCTATGCAGTCGGCTTCTTTCTTTGTCGGCAGCGCACAGTTACACGCGCGTTGACGGTGGATGGGGCGGTCGCAGGCACAGGAGGCGTGGTACGGCGTGGCATAGTCCACGGTCGTGACGACGCCCGTGCCGCCGTGCTCCCCACCGTGCCGACCTGGAGCAACGCGCACTCCTCCGCAAGCTGACTTGGAGCAGCGAGTTGTTGAACCTCACGCCGGCTTGGGGCGGCAAGTTGCTCTGTCGAGCTAAGCGGGGGAGGTAGAGCAGCGAGCTGCCTCACTCGTATCCGGCAGGCTTGACGGGCCACCCAGCCGGCTTTTATGCCAGAGAATTGCTCTTCCTGCTTGTTGAATGCCATCGAAAGGGTGAAGAAAATGGTGGAAGGAGGAGATGGGCAGCGCTGGAGTGGTGCGATTCTTGCCCGGCGTCTGGCCTCCTTTAAATAGACGGCGGACGGGAGGAGCTTACCCAACGTTGTGTTTAATGCTGGCCCGCTCGTGAACGGATGTGTAGTCGGAGTAGGTTTCTCGGCTTACACGCGGATTTAGTGTTTGAATGTGGCGAGGAGGCGTGTTCAGCCAGGCGTGCAGTGGACGACGCCCTCGGTAGGCGCGCCGCTTCAATGATGGAGGCAGTGAGAGGTCGTGTCCGTCTTGAACCGTCTTCAATGTGGAGCGGCGCGCTCTACAGCGGCACGAATGCGGGCAACTGGCGCCAGGTAGGAACGCACGCGGGCATGCGAGGAAGGGTTTGGGTGGGCCAGTATGGTCAGAAGCGGGCATGGGTGGTGTCCGGACGCCCGCAAAGCCCCCCAAATTTGTCTCCGGTTTGCGGGAGAAAGTACGGCCAGACTACCCCGCGGACCGATACAGGCCCTCGTTGGATGGCTTCTGCTGTCCGGACAACGCGGTCCGGACGGATGCGGGTGGTTTGAGAGTCGGCGTTGGAGATGCCCTAAGCGCACGCGTTGAACACGCCCTGATAATGCATTTCTCGTGGAAGCAAATATGTGTTTTCACAAACAAAAATAGATGGATGTGTTTCTCGTGGAAGCAATTTCTTTCAGAACCACAGTTGCGCTTTGCAAAAAATAAAAAAATTCTTCAAAACCTAGAAATTTGAGGGAAAACCCTAAAAATCATCTAAAACCCAAAAAACGCATACATAAGAAAATCTAAAGGGAGCAGCCAGGACGCGACACATGGCGATGACTACTTGGCACACTTCCAGGCAAAAAGAAATGACACATGCAGGATCCTTCAAGGGGTAACCTTTGGTACTTTTTTTGAGAGATAACCGTTGGTTAGTTGCTCCCATGGGCTCCTAATGTGGCCCATTTACAGGCTTATATGTAGCTTTACTATTTTTCTATCAATCAGGGCGCAAAGCATGCTTTCACACTGGGGTTCGACTGTCATGTTTGGCTTGGGCAACCTGGTGATCTTCTTTTCATACATGTAAACATTGTAATGATTTCATAAAGCTTGGCAAGAATGTCTCAAAAAAATCAAGGCGCAAAGCTCACCCCCCACCCCACCACCACACACTCACAAAAATCAGGGCGCAAAGCTTATTGCGTTTTCTTGATTAAAAAAGTGTAATTTAGATATTTTGCAGTAGGCATGAGAACAAATAAAAAGAAATCATGTACTATAAAGTGCATTCGGAATTTTTTTAGCAACACAGGTGTAAGTCCCATTATTTCAAGACCTTAAAAGATCGGGTGTGCAAAAAAATGGCGCCTCACTGTTTACTGTTAGAATTAATGGGCTAGGCCCATAGCAATTTCTGAAATCTCAAATAGTGGCCCATGTGTAAAATGGCAAGTGGTGGTGCTAAAGTTTAGTCCCACCCCGGAAGTTGAAGAAGAGTTGGACCTCTTTATATAGTGGGTTCTCTCCAACACTCTAAGTGGTGTGTGAGAAGAGAAAGGAAAGACCACACGCGCGTGCTCGCTCGCCTCGCCTGGCTGTGGCGAGGCGAGGCGTACGTGCGACATGCGCGTGAATGGTCCTTCTCCTTGCAGGGGCGTAGCTTCCTTTTGCCGTTTTATTTTTTGGCAGACAAGTTTATGATTTCTTGTCCGGTAAGTATACGAATTAGAAAACAAGTCGGTTTGGGATTGTGATTGCGACACAATACCGCCTCTGGTCCTAATATATATATAGCTACCGGCTGCGGCCAAAGACACACCGAAAAACACCTAGGGTTTTGCGTCATCTCGCAACTTGCGTCGCTGTCGTAGTCTACTTCATCCCAAACGCCGGCGTGCATCGGCGCGTGGGAGAGCAGGTCTCCGGAACCGTTCGTCCTTGCGATCCTGCACCGGGAGAGGACGAATTAGGTTTTTGGGAAGCGCTTTGCGCGAATGCTCAAATTCGTCATCATGGGTCGTCTTCCGTCCAAGTCGGGCGGTGCTACTCATCGTCGCCTTCATCGCCGTCAGCAGCAGATCGTCGCCAACATCGTCATCAACACCGTCGCACCCACAATAGCTAACGAACAATACGTCCAACATCATCTATTCATGTCTATCTCTACAGCTATTGTTTCGTGTACGCTGTTGTTTTGCATGTTTCGTTGTTCCTCTAGTTTGCAAGATCGTTGCATGCTAGTATCTATAGTCATGAATTATTTACTGGAATTAATCATGAACTTGCCTAATTTTCCAACATTTACTGAAAAATTGAGGTCGGTAACTAAAAAAATTCTATAGACCTCATGAAGACAGCTTGGAACATTTAAGCCAATATAAAGTTGGATTTCATACACGATCACAGCTTCAAAAACACTATGGGCGTGTTTGGTTGCCCGCATCGAGCCCAACCAGGCCCGCGCGGGAAGGGAGAGGCATGTTTGGTTGCTGGTTTTCCTGTTGGGCCTGCATCGCATGCTTCTCAAAGCAGCGCAGAGCCTGGCTCGCTGGAAACGCTCGGATCGGCAGTTTCTCGCGAGCCAGGCTGAGTGCGCGCGAGGTCGCACGGGCGGGATCGCGGCGAGGGCGAGGGGGGATGGCGGGAGATGGAAATCTGGCGCGCCGTCCCGGCGCCAAATTAGCCTCACCCCCTTTCACTTGCTCACCCATAGCAAGTGCCCTCTTTTCTTCCCTACTGCCTCACCACCGGCGGCGCCTGCGATTTCAAATCTGCGCTATATGCGGCGCGGCGGTGTTTGCGGCGGATCTGGTGCTCCCCTTGTTGTTGGCCACCGTCTAGTCGACCTAGTCCATGCCATGGCTCCCCCTACGCCGTCCTCGTCTCCGATGCCGGTAAGCAGCACCCCCTCCCCCCTTTGTTAGCTCAGTGGTTAGGCTGTTAAGCTAGGTGTAGGATCGATTTCCCACTGAACGAACCGTTGATGTTGACTAGGTTATGGATGCATGGATGAGGCTAATAATCCAGGCACCAGCACTGATTAGTGTGATTCAGGCATGGGTCATGTTCATGCACCAGAGAGCTGTTCGTCGAGCTGGGAGACCTTTGATCCGCTATGGTCCATTGTTTCCCTAGGAACAGGAGAGGATCCAAAATTTGAACTACATCTACAACTACAATGACGTCGAGGCTCTGTGGATGCTTAGAATGAAAAGAGCACCATTTGCCAGGCTTGTCGAGACCTTCAGGAGCAGGGGGCTGTTCCAAGATAGCATCAACACTAGTGTCGAAGAGCAAGTGGCCATGTTCCTCCATGTTGTTGGCCATAACCAGAGGTTCAGGGTCATTCACAACACGTTCAGGAGATCAATGGAGATCATCTCTAGGTACTTCAAGCAGGTGCTTTATGCTATTGGGGAGCTTAGAGGAGAGATGGTCAGGAGACCATCTGGCCAGACTCCACCCAAGATTCGCGGAAGCCCAAGATGGTATCCATACTTCAAGGTGAGCATTGACAATATACACTTTTCTGTTGGGGATCGTTGCAGAAATAAAAAAAAATTACGCATCACCAAGATCAGTCTATGGAGAGACTAGCAACGAGAGAGAGGGGAGTGCATCTTCATACCCTTGAAGATCGCGGCGCGGAAGCGTTACAAGAGCGCGGATGAAGGAGTCGTACTCGCAGCGATTCAGATCGCGGTTGATTCCGATCTAAGCGCCGAACAACGGCGCCTCCACGTTCAACACACGTACAGCCCGAGGACATCTCCTCCTTCTTGATCCAGCAAGGGGAAATGAGAAGTTGGGGAAGAACTCTGGCAGCACGACGGCGTGGTGGTGGAGCTTGCTGTTCTCCGGCAGGGCATTGCCAAGCTCAACGGAGGAGGAGGGGGTGTTGGAGAGGGGAGGGCTGCGCCTTGGATGAGGTGCTGCTGCCCTCCCTCCTCCCCTCTATTTATAGGGCGAAGGGGAAAGGGGGGTCGGCCCCTCTAGATGAGATTTAGAGGGGGCGGCGGCTGATACGTCCATTTTGCATCATGCTTTTATATCGATATTTATTGCATTATGGGCTGTTATTACACATTATGTCACAATACTTATGCCTATTCTCTCTTATTTTACAAGGTTTACATAAAGAGGGAGAATGCCGGCAGCTAGAATTCTGGGCTGGAAAAGGAGCAAATATTAGAGACCTATTCTGCACACAACTCCAAAAGTCCTGAAACTCCACGGGAGTTATTTTTGGAAATAATAAAAAAATACTGAGCGAAGAAAATACCAGAGGCGACCCACACCCTGGGCACGAGGGTGGGGGCGCACCCTACTCCCCTGGGCGCGCCCCCCTGCCTCGTGGGCCCCCTGGTGACCCTCCGGTGCCCATCTTCTGCTATATGAAGTCTTTCGTCCGAGAAAAAAATCATAAGCAAGCTTTCGGGACAAGACTCCGCCGCCACGAGGCGGAACCTTGGCGGAACCAATCTAGGGCTCCGGCAGAGCTGTTCTACGGGGGACACTTCCCTCCGGGAGGGGGAAATCATCGCCATCGTCATCACCAACGCTCCTCTCATCGGGAGGGGGCCAATCTCCATCAACATCTTCACCAGCACCATCTCCTCTCAAACCCTAGTTCATCTCTTGTATCCAATTCTTGTCTCTAAGTCTGAGATTGGTACCTGTAGGTTGCTTGTAGTATTGATTACTCATTGTAGTTGATGCTAGTTGGTTTATTTGGTGGAAGATCATATGTTCAGATCCATTATGCATATTAATACCCCTCTGATTATGAACATGAATATGCTTTGTGAGTAGTTACGTTTGTTCCCGAGGACATGGGAGAAGTCTTGCTATTAGTAGTCATGTGAATTTGGTATTCGTTCGATATTTTGATGAGATGTATGTTGTCTCTCCTCTAGTGGTGTTATGTGAACGTCGACTACATGACACTTCACCATTATTTGGGCCTAGAGGAAGGCATTGGGAAGTAATAAGTAGATGATGGGTTGCTAGACTGACAGAAGCTTAAACCCTAGTTTATGCGTTGCTTCGTAAGGGGCTGATTTGGATCCATATGTTTCATGCTATGGTTAGGTTTACCTTGATACTTCTTTTGTAGTTGCGGATGCTTGCAATAGGAGTTAATCATAAGTGGGATGTTCGTCCAAGTAAGGACAGCACCCAAGCACCGGTCCACCCACATATCAAACTATCAAAGTACCGAACGCGAATCATATGAACGTGATGAAAACTAGCTTGACGATAATTCCCATGTGTCCTCGGGAGCGCTTTTCTCTATATAAGAAATTGTCCAGGCTTGTGTTGGGGAACGTAGTAATTTCAAAAAAATTCCTACGCACACGCAAGATCATGGTGATGCATAGCAACGAGAGGGGAGAGTGTTGTCCACGTACCCTCGTAGACCGAAAGCGGAAGCGTTAACACAACGCGGTTGATGTAGTCGTACGTCTTCACGATCCGACCGATCAAGTACCGAATGCACGACACCTCCGAGTTCAGCACACGTTCAGCTCGATGACGTCCCTCGAACTCCGATCCAGCCGAGTGTTGAGGGAGAGTTTCGTCAGCACGACGGCGTGGTGACGATGATGATGTTCTACCGAAGCAGGGCTTCGCCTAAGCACCGCTACGATATTATCGAGGTGTAATATGGTGGAGGGGGGCACCGCACACGGCTAAAAGATCGTTGATCAATTGTGTGTAGAGAGGTGCCCCCCTGCCCCCGTATATAAAGGAGCAAGGGGGAGGCCGCCGGCCAAGGGAGGAGAGGCGCGCCAGGAGGAGTCCTACTCCTACCGGGAGTAGGACTCCCCCCTTTTCCATGTTGGACTAGGAGAGGAAGGGGGAAAAGGTGGAGGGGAGGCAGGAAGGGGGGCGCCGCCCCCCTCTCCTTGTCCTATTCGGACTGGGGGGAGGGGCGCGCGGCCCTGCCCTGGCCTCCTCTCCTCTCTTCCACCTAGGCCCAATAAGGCCCATTAAGTTACCGGGGGGTTCCGGTAACCTCCCGGTACTCCGGAAAAATCCCGATTTCACCCGGAACACTTCCGATGTCCAAACATAGGCTTCCAATATATCAATCTTTATGTCTCGACCATTTCGAGACTCCTCGTCATGTCCGTGATCACATCCGGGACGCCGAACAAACTTCGGTACATCAAAACATATAAACTCATAATATAACTGTCATCATAACGTTAAGCGTGCGGACCCTACGGGTTCGAGAACTATGTAGACATGACCGAGACACCTCTCCGGTCAATAACCAATAGCGGAACCTGGATGCTCATATTGGTTCCCACATATTCTACGAAGATCTTTATCGGTCAGACCGCATAACAACATACGTTGTTCCCTTTGTCATCGGTATGTTACTTGCCCGAGATTCGATCATCGGTATCTCGATACCTAGTTCAATCTCGTTACCGGCAAGTCTCTTTACTCGTTCCGTAATACATCATCCCGCAACTAACTCATTAGTCACAATGCTTGCAAGGCTTATAGTGATGTGTATTACTGAGTGGGCCCAGAGATACCTCTCCGACAATCGGAGTGACAAATCCTAATCTCGAAATACGCCAACCCAACAAGTACCTTTGGAAGCACCTGTAGAGCACCTTTATAATCACCCAGTTATGTTGTGACGTTTGGTAGCACACAAAGTGTTCCTCCGGTAAACGGGAGTTGCATAATCTCATAGTCATAGGAACATGTATAAGTCATGAAGAAAGCAATAGCAACATACTAAACGATCGAGTGCTAAGCTAACGGAATGGGTCAAGTCAATCACATCATTCTCCTAATGATGTGATCCCGTTAATCAAATGACAACTCATGTCTATGGCTAGGAAACATAACCATATTTGATCAACGAGCTAGTCAAGTAGAGGCATACTAGTGACACTCTGTTTGTCTATGTATTCACACATGTATCAAGTTTCCGGTTGATACAGTTCTAGCATGAATAATAAACATTTATCATGATATAAGGAAATAAATAATAACTTTATTATTGCCTCTAGGGCATATTTCCTTCAGCTTGTCCTTTGCTACAAAAAGGATTGGGCCACCTTGCTGCACTTTATTTACTTTTGTTACTTGTTGCTCGTTACAAATTATCTTATCACAAAACTACTTGTTACCTATAATTTCAGTGCTTGCAGAGAATACCTTGCTGAAAACCGCTTATCATTTCCTTCTGCTCCTCGTTGGGTTCGACACTCTTACTTATTGAAAAGACTACGATAGATCCCCTATACTTGTGGGTCATCAGCGGCGGCCAAGGGGAGGGGGCTTGCCCCCCAAGCCAAGGGGGGCGCCCCCTTTAGGGTCCCCCCAACCCTAGGCGCATGGGCCCTGGGGGGATGGCGCCCATCCCACTTAGGGGCTGGTTCCCTTCCACATACAGCCCATAGGGCCCTCCGGGGCAGGTCGACCCTCCCGATGGACCCCCAGAACCCCTTCGGTGGTCCCGGTACAATACCGACAAACCCACGAATACTTCCGGTGACCGTATGATGACTTCCCATATATAAATCTTCACCTCCGGACCATTCCGGAACTCCTCGTGACGTCGGGGATCTCATCCGGGACTCCGAACAACATTCGGTAACCACATTCTATTTCCCATAACAACTCTAGCATCACCGAACCTTAAGTGTGTAGACCCTACGGGTTCGGGAACCATGTAGACATGACCGAGACATCTCTCCGGCCAATAACCAACAGTGGGATCTGGATACCCATGTTGGCTCCCACATGTTACATGATGATCTCATTGGATGAACCACGATGTCGGGGATTCAATCAATCCCGTACACAATTCCCTTTGTCTACCGGTATGATACTTGCCCGAGATTCGATCGTCAGTATCCTTATACCTTGTTCAATCTCGTTACCGGCAAGTCTCTTTAATCGTCCGTAACACATCATCCCATGATCAACTCCTTGGTCACATTGAGCTCGTTATGATGATGTCCTACCGAGTGGTCCCAGAGATACCTCTCCGTCACACGGAGTGACAAATCCCAGTATCGATTCGTGCCAACCCAACAAACACTTTCAGAGATACCCGTAGTGCACCTTTATAGCCACCCGGTTACGTTGTGACGTTTGGCACACCCAAAGCATTCCTACAGTATCCGGGAGTTGCACAATCTCATGGTCTAAGGAAAAGATACTTGACATTAGAAAAGCTTTAGCAGATGAATTACACGATCTTGTGCTATGCTTAGGATTGAGTCTTGTCCATCACATCATTCTCCTAATGATGTGATCCCGTTATCAATGACATCCAATGTCCATGGTCAGGAAACCATAACCATCTATTTATCAACGAGCTAGTCAACTAGAGGCTCACTAGGGACATGTTGTGGTCTATGTATTCACACATGTATTACGATTTCCA
Source organism: Triticum aestivum (assembly GCF_018294505.1). Classification (NCBI taxonomy): domain Eukaryota; kingdom Viridiplantae; phylum Streptophyta; class Magnoliopsida; order Poales; family Poaceae; genus Triticum; species Triticum aestivum. Next base: position 142,096,147 of record NC_057796.1, on the reverse strand, counting down.
GATAACACAATTATAGCATGAACAATAGACAATTATCATGAACAAGGAAATATAATAATAACCACTTTATTATTGCCTCTAGGGCATATTTCCAACAGTCTCCCTCTTGCACTAGAGTCAATAATCTAGTTACATTGTGATGAACCGAACACCCATAGAGTTCCGGTGTTGATCATGTTTTGCTCGCGGAAGAGGTTTAGTCAAGGGATCTGCGACATTCAGATCCGTATGCACTTTACAAATATATATGTCTCCATCTTGAATATATTCATGAATGGAGTTGAAGCGTCGCTTGATATGCCTGGTCTTCCTGTGAAACCTGGGCTCCTTGGCAAGGGCAATAGCTCCAGTGTTGTCACAGAAGAGAGTCATTGGGCCCGACGCATTGGGAATAACTCCTAGGTCGGTGATGAACTCCTTCATCCAGACTACTTCCCGTGCTGCCTCCGAGGCTGCTATGTACTCCGCTTCACATGTAGATCCCGCCACGATGCTTTGCTTGCAACTGCACCAGCTGACTGCCCCTCCATTCAAAATATACACGTATCCGGTTTGCGACTTGGAGTCATCCAGATCTGTGTCGAAGCTAGCATCGACATAACCCTTTACGATGAGCTCTTCATTACCTCCATAAACGAGAAACATATCCTTAGTCCTTTTTAGGTACTTCAGGATATTCTTGACCGCTGTCCAGTGTTCCATGCCGGGATTACTTTGGTACCTTCCTACCAAACTTATGACAAGATTCACATCAGGTCTGGTACACAGCATGGCATACATAATAGACCCTATGGCTGAGGCATAGGGGATGACACTCATCTTTTCTCTATCTTTTGCCGTGGTCGGGCATTGAGCCGTGCTCAATCTCACACCTTGCAATACAGGGAAGAACCCCTTCTTGGACTGATCCATATTGAACTTCTTCAATATCTTGTCAAGGTATGTGCTTTGCGAAAGACCAATGAGGCGTCTCGATCTATCTCTATAGATCTTGATGCATAATATGTAAGCAGCTTCTCCAAGGTCCTTCATTGAAAAACACTTATTCAAGTAGGCCTTTATGCTTTCCAAGAATTCTATATCATTTCCCATCAATAGTATGTCATCCACATATAATATGAGAAATGCTACAGAGCTCCCACTCACTTTCTTGTAAACACAAGCTTCTCCATAAGTCTGTGTAAATCCAAACGCTTTGATCATCTCATCAAAGCGAATGTTCCAACTCCGAGATGCTTGCACCAACCCATAGATTGAGCGCTGGAGCTTGCATACCTTGTCAGCATTCTTAGGATCGACAAAACCTTCCGGCTGCATCATATACAATTCTTCCTTAAGGAAACCATTAAGGAATGCCGTTTTGACGTCCATTTGCCATATCTCATAATCATAGAATGCGGCAATTGCTAACATGATTTGGACGTACTTCAGCTTCGCAACGGGTGAGAAGGTCTCATCGTAGTCAACCCCTTGAACTTGTCGATAACCCTTAGCGACAATTCGAGCCTTATAGATGGTCACATTACCATCCGCGTATGTCTTATTCTTAAAGATCCATTTGTTCTCTATGGCTTACCGATCATCGGGCAAGTCTGTCAAAGTCCATACTTCGTTTTCATACATGGATCCTATCTCGGATTCCATGGCTTCAAGCCATTTGTTGGAATCTGGGCCCGCCATCGCTTCTTCATAGAAGGTTCACCGTTGTCTAACAACATGATTTCCAGGACAGGGTTGCCGTACCATGATAACCCACAAGTATAGGGGATCGCAACAGTTTTCGAGGGTAGAGTATTCAACCCAAATTTATTGATTCGACACAAGGGGAGCCAAAGAATATTCTCTAGTATTAGCAGTTGAGTTGTCAACTCAACCACACCTGGATAACTTAGTATCTGCAGCAAAGTATTTAGTAGCAAAGTAGTATGGAAGTAACGGTAACGGTAGCAAAAGTAATATTTTTGGGTTTTGTAGTGATTGTAACAGTAGCAACGGAAAAGTAAATAAGCGGAGAACAATATGTGAAAAGCTCGTAGGCATTGGATCGGTGATGGAGAATTATGCCGGATGTGGTTCATCATGTAACAGTCATAACATAGGGTGACACAGAACTAGCTCCAATTCATCAATGTAATGTAGGCATGTATTCCAAATATTGTCATACGTGCTTATGGAAAAGAACTTGCATGACATTTTTTGTCCTACCCTCCCGTGGCAGCGGGGTCCTAGCGGAAACTAAGGGATATTAAGGCCTCCTTTTAATAGAGTACCGGACCAAAGCATTAACACATAGTGAATACATGAACTCCTCAAACTATGGTCATCACCGGGAGTGGTCCCGATTATTGTCACTTCGGGGTTGCTAGATCATAACACATAGTAGGTGACTATAGACTTGCAAGATAGGATCAAGAACTCACATATATTCATGAAAACATAATAGGTTCAGATCTGAAATCATGGCACTCGGGCCCTAGTGACAAGCATTAAGCATAGCAAAGTCATAGCAACATCAATCTCAGAACATAGTGGATACTAGGGATCAAACCCTAACAAAACTAACTCGATTACATGATAAATCTCATCCAACCCATCACCGTCCAGCAAGCCTACGATGGAATTACTCACGCACGGCGGTGAGCATCATGAAATTGGTGATGGAGAATGGTTGATGATGACGATGGCGACGGATTCCCCTCTCCGGAGCCCCGAACGGACTCCAGATCAGCCCTCCCAAGAGAGTTTAGGGCTTGGCGGCAGCTCCGTATCGTAAAACGTGATGAATCTTTCTCTCTGATTTTTTTCTCCCCGAACACGAATATATGGAGTTGGAGTTGAGGTCGGTGGAGCTCCAGGGGGCCCACTAGGCAGGGGGCGTGCCCAGGGGGGCAGGCGCGCCCCACCCTCGTGGAAAGGGTGTGGGTCCCCTGGCCTTGATTCTTTCGCCAGTATTTTTCATTATTTCCAAAAATAATCTCCGTGAAGTTTCTGGTCATTCTGAGAACTTTTGTTTCTGCACAAAGATAACACCATGGAAATTCTGCTAAAAACAGCGTCAGTCCGGGTTAGTTCCATTCAAATCATGCAAGTTAGAGTCCAAAACAAGGGCAAAAGTGTTTGGAAAAGTAGATACGACGAAGACGTATCATACCACTCTGGTGCGGAACATGTCCTCGTGGACCTACGAAGTTCAGTAGTACCTTGATCTGAAGTTTCATGATCATTATCATTAACTTCCTCTCTAATCGGTGCAGGCACCACAAAAACATTTTCCTAAGCTGCGCTACTTTCCGGTTCAAGAGGCAGTACCTCATCAAGTTCTACTTTCCTCCCACTTACTTCTTTCGAGAGAAACTCTTTCTCTAGAAAGGATCCATTCTTGGCAACAAAGGTCTTGCCTTCGGATCTGAGGTAGAAGGTATACGCAATAGTTTCATTAGGGTATCCTATGAAGACGCATTTTTCCGACTTGGGTTCGAGCTTTTCAGGTTGAAGTTTCTTGACATAAGCATCGCATCCCCAAACTTTCAGAAACGACAGCTTAGGTTTCTTCCCGAACCATAATTCATACGGTGTCGTCTCAACGGATTTCGACGGAGCCCTATTTAAAGTGAATGCGGCAGTCTCTAAAGCATAACCCCAAAATGATAGCGGTAGGTCGGTAAGAGACATCATAGATCGCACCATGTCCAATAGAGTATGATTACAACGTTCGGACACACCATTACGCTGAGGTGTTCCAGGCGGCGTGAGTTGTGAAACAATTCCACATTTCCTTAAGTGCGTGCCAAATTCGTGACTCAAATATTCCCCTCCACGATCTGATCGTAAGAACTTTATTTTCCTGTCATGTTGATTCTCAACCTCACTCTGAAATTCCTTGAACTTTTCAAAGGTCTCAAACTTGTGTTTCATTAAGTAGACATACCCATATCTACTTAAGTCATCAGTGAGGGTGAGGACATAATGATAACCACCGCGAGCCTCAACACTCATTGGACCGCACACATCAGTATGTATGATTTCCAATAAGTTGGTTGCTCGCTCCATTGTTCTGGAGAATGGAGTCTTGGTCATTTTTTCCATGAGGCATGGTTCGCACGTGTCAAATGATTCATAATCAAGAGACTCCAAAAGTCTATCTGCATGGAGTTTCTTCATGCGTTTGACACCAATGTGACCAAGGCGGCAGTGCCACAAGTATGTGGGACTATCCTTATCAACCTTACATCTTTTGGCATTCACACTATGAATATGTGTAACATCACATTCGAGATTCAATAAGAATAAACCATTGACCAGCGGGGCATGACCATAAAACATATCTCTCATATAAATAGAACAACCATTATTCTCAGATTTAAATGAGTAGCCATCTCGCATTAAACGAGATCCAGACACAATGTTCATGCTCAAAGCTGGCACTAAATAACAATTATTGAGGTTTAAAACTAATCCCGTACATAAATGTAGAGGTAGCATGCCGACGGCGATCACATCGACCTTGGAACCATTGCCGACGCGCATCGTCACCTCGTCCTTCGCCAGTCTCCGCTTATTCCGCAGCTCCTGTTTTGAGTTAAAAATATGAGCAACCGCACCGGTATCAAATACCCAGGAGCTACTACGCGTGCTGGTAAGGTACACATCAATAACATGTATATCATATATAGCTTTGGTATTGCCGGCCTTCTTATCCGCTAAGTACTTGGGGCATTTCCGCTTCCAGTGACCGTTTCCCTTGCAATAAAAGCACTCAGTCTCAGGTTTGGGTCCATGCTTTGGCTTCTTCCCGGCAACTGGCTTACCGGGCGCGGCAACTCCCTTGCCGTCCTTCTTGAAGTTCTTCTTACCCTTGCCTTTCTTGAAACTAGTGGTTTTATTGACCATCAACACTTGATGTTCCTTTTTGATCTCCACCTCCGCTGATTTCAGCATTGAATATACCTTAGGAATGGTTTTCTCCATCCCCTGCATATTGAAATTCATCACAAAGCTCTTGTAGCTAGGTGGAAGCGACTGAAGGATTCTGTCAATGACCGCGTCATCCGGGAGATTAACTCCCAGCTGAGACAAGCGGTTGTGCAACCCAGACATTTTGAGTATGTGCTCGCTGACAGAACTATTCTCCTCCATCTTACAATTGTAGAACTTGTCGGAGACTTCATATCTCTCGACTCGGGCATGAGCTTGGAAAACCATTTTCAGCTCTTGGAACATCTCATATGCTCTGTGCTGCTCAAAACGCTTTTGGAGCCATGATTCTAAGCTGTAAAGCATGCCGCACTGAACCAGGGAGTAATCATCACTACGCGACTGCCAGGCGTTCATAATGTCTTGAGTTGCTGGGAAAACATGTGCTTCACCTAGCGGTGCATCAATGACATATGCTTTCTTGGCAGCTATGAGGATGATCCTCAAGTTACGGACCCAGTCCGTATAGTTGCTACCATCGTCTTTCAGCTTGGTTTTCTCTAGGAACGCGTTGAAGTTGAGGGCAACATTAGCGTGGGCCATTTGATCTACAAGACATATTGTAAAGATTTTTAGACTAAGTTCATGATAATTAAGTTCATCTAATCAAATTATTTAATGAACTCCCACTCAGATAGACATCCCTCTAGTCATCTAAGTGATACATGATCCAAATCGACTAGGCCGTGTCCGATCATCACGTGAGACGGACTAGTCATCAACGGTGAACATCTCCATGTTGATCGTATCTACTATACGACTCATGTTTGACCTTTCGGTCTCTCGTGTTCCGATGCCATGTCTGTACATGCTAGGCTCATCAATTCAACCTAAGTGTTTTGCATGTGTAAATCTGGCTTACACCCATTGTATTCGAATGTTAGAATCTATCACATCCGATCATCACGTGGTGCTTCGAAACAACGAACCTTCGCAACGGTGCACAGTTAGGGGGAACACTTTCTTAAAATTTTAACGAGGGATCATCTTATTTAAGCTACCGTCCTTCTAAGCAAATAAGATGTAAAAACATGATAAACATCACATGCAATCAAATAGTGACATGATATGGCCAATATCATTTTGCTCCTTTTGATCTCCATCTTCAGGGCGCCATGATCATCATCATCACCGGCATGACACCATGATCTCTATCATCATGATCTCCATCATCGTGTCTTCATGAAGTTGTCTCGCCAACTATTACTTCTACTACTATGGCTAACGGTTAGCAATAAAGTAAAGTAATTACATGGCGTTTTCATTGACACGCAGGTCATACAATAAATTAAGACAACTCCTATGGCTCCTGCCGGTTGTCATACTCGTCGACATGCAAGTCGTGATTCCTATTACAAGAACATGATCAATCTCATACATCACATATATCATTCATCACATCCTTTTGGCCATATCACATCACACGGCATATGCTGCAAGAACAAGTTAGATGTCCTCTAATTGTTGTTGCAAGTTTTTACGTGGCTGCTATAGGTTTCTAGCAAGAACATTTCTTACCTACGGCAAAACCACAACGTGATATGCCAGTTTCTATTTACCCTTCATAAGGACCCTTTTCATCGAATCCGATCCGACTAAAGTGGGAGAGACAGACACCCGCTAGCCACCTTATGCAACTAGTGCATGTCAGTCGGTGGAACCTGTCTCACGTAAGCGTACGTGTAAGGTCGGTCCGGGCCGCTTCATCCCACAATGCCGCCGAATCAAGATAAGACTAGTAACGGCAAGTAAATTGACAAAATCGACACCCACAACAACTTGTGTTCTACTCGTGCATAGAAACTACGCATAGACCTAGCTCATGATGCCACTGTTGGGGATCGTTGCAGAAATCAAAAAAATTCTACGCATCACCAAGAGCAATCTATGGAGAGACTAGCAACGAGAGAGGGGGGAGTGCATCTTCATACTCTTGAAGATCGCGACGCGGAAGCGTTACAAGAACGCGGATGAAGGAGTCGTACTCGCAGTGATTCAGATCGAAGTTGATTCCGATCTAAGCACCGAACAACGGCGCCTCCGTGCTCAACACACGTACAGCCCGGGGGCGTCTCCTCCTTCTTGATCTAGCAAGGGGAAAGGAGAAGTTGGGGAAGAACTCCGGCAGCACGACGGCGTGGTGGTGGAGCTTGCAGTTCTCCGGCAGGGCATCGCCAAGCTCAACGGAGGTGGAGGGGGTGTTGGAGAGGGGAGGGCTGCGCCTTGGATGAGATGTTGCTGCCCTCCCTCCTCCCCTCTATTTATAGGGCGAAGGGGAAAGGGAGGGCGGCCCCTCTAGATGAGATCTAGAGGGGGGCGGTGGCCAAGGGGAGGGGGCTTGCATAATCTCGAATGTTATCAGTTCCGGTACGTAGACCAAATAATACAATGCAAGCAAAAGTTCCTAGATTCATGGAGAGAGATGGGTAGAGCGCACAAGTATTGGAAGGAAAGTTTCACCCTTCTTAAAAGAGAAAAAGTCTGTATTGAACTATGATTGTTTTTCGTTCTATTGAAATCCTGCGTCGAGCCGATGTTTCATTGATCGATACCGGGCACATCCATCACATCAACTATTTCACTTTTCATACACATTTATTGACGGACCGGTAAACTAGACCCACCCTTCCACTCGGCACCGTCGGATCACTAAGGCCGACTTTCGTCTCTGCTCGACGTAAAATGAGATATAGTGCTTTCTTTGTTCGGTAGGAGATTTTGCACTTTCATATTCTAGTTCCTCATTTGAGCGTTCTTTTGCTCTGTTGGTGGGGCATAAACTCCGGTTTGGGGTACGGTCAGTTCACCGGGAGGATCGCCCTCCCAATTCGAAGTTTTTTCCTGGAAGTTTCAGCGCGTTCAATTGATTATTATCCCCGAATCTCGAAAGGAGAATTGAGGATTGGAATGAGCGTATACCAAGAATTCTTGGGGTTCGATCACTGAGGTTTATGTCTATCAAACCGAGCTCTTGAACCCAATGTTTGGAACATCAACGTCCCTCTCCAGTCGTAATCAGGACATTGAATCGATGGAGGGAAGACTCCTTCGGTAGGTGCCCCCGACTCTTCCAGTTTCTGGGTGGGATCTTATGGCTTAATCTCTGATTGCGCAGGATTCATCTTTGTTTGGTAACCTCAGACCCTGAACCAGGAGTTGGAAGGGCGGTGATAAATCAAGGGGCGGACAGGAGCTGCATCGTAGCTAGGACAGGTGCTGCACCATAGCTAGTAGGAAGAAGTACAGCATAGCTACATTCCCCATAGGGTTGGCGCCCCTCTTCTCCAATACAAATTGAATCAAGATGAGTGCTCTCTCCTCCGACTTCCCTAGAGCCTCCGGTATCACAGCCGAGACAGCGACGGGTTCTCCACCCATACGGGGATGGAGCGACAGAAGTATGGAAATAGGATAAGGTAGCAGCGAGACGAGCGGGCGTTCTAGTGTGTTGTAGATTCTTATCCAAGACTTGTATCATTTGATGATGCCACACAAATAAGAGATATGTAGGCCCAACCTTCAATTGCAGAGAATAGCAAGCCCCCTTTGCGGAACAGATGTATAGAGGAAAAGGGTGACCCACATCGCAAGGGCTTTCCGCGTACTAGGTAAAGGTCCTCTCAATGCTCTAACGCCCACACCGGATAGATGTTGATTTGTTTTTCATCGAAAAGGAAGAAGGCCGAGGGGATAGCAGCCTTCCTTCGGGCTTTGCCTGCCGACGTTCTAATAAAGAATTCCGGCTCGGCCCGGGAAAGCGCTGGCCCAGCCTCCCTTGGATTTTAGGTGATTAACTACCGAAGCGAAAATACAAATTTTATCCACCACTTTGCAATTGCAAAGTAGCAAATTTCTTCTTCCTGGGAGGGGCGGACTCTACGAGGTTCACCTTGCCTGCTTTCCTTGTCCTCCGTTCATCGATATCCTATACTGGATACCTTTGCCTTTTCCGAGTGGAGGCAGTAGGCTATTCTCGTTCTTAGCTTTATACGCCTTTCTTTCTCTCGGTCCCACCAGGGTGGGCCCCTCTGGGGCAGGACTGGGTACGATGATGGGGCGAGAGAGGGAAAAAACCCTTCGGGATGGATCGGGAAAAGTGACCTCCAGCTCAGCCCACGACTTCCTTCCCAAGCAGTGGGGAACATCTATTTATATGCGTGTTAGCATCAACAACATCTTTTTGAAAGTAAATTACATCAGGTCATTAGCCATAAAGTCCAAATAGAGTAAGGAGTAAGTGCATCGACGGAGGAAGACTCAGAAGACGAATATGGCAGCCCCGGGGAAAGCGCAGAGGAAAAATATGGTACTTTAGAGGAAGACTCAGAAGAAGATTCAGAGGACGAATACGAGTGCAGGTCGCTACTTATGCGACAAGGAATTTCGCTACCTTAGGACAGTTAGAGTTACTGCCGCCGTTTACCGGGGCTTCCATTCAAAGCTTTCACGCCCAAAAAGAAGGCAGCTACGTCTGAGCTAAACTTGGATATGGAAGTCTTCTTTCGTTTAGGGTGAAGTAAGACCAAGCTCATGAGCTTATTATCCTAGGTCGTAACAAATTACCAGGTATGGTGGGAAAAAAAGCAACCTATTGTATTTTCCTTACTCAAGTGGGCTTTAAGACTTACGTCTTAGCACGAGATTACTCTACCACTAATTTAAAAAGCCCTTTATCGGATTTGACAAAAAAAAGCTCTGCCCTTCCATCTCTTGGATAGATAGAGAGGGAGGGCAGGAATTAATAGATTTACAGAATCAAATTGCAAATTGCACAATGAAGTTCGCGTCCTTACATTCTATTTAGGATTAGGAATAGGTGTAATCAGACCTGCTTTTGACATATCTATCCTATTCTTATTTGGGTACCATATGCACCTCTTTGGGCTTCTATTGCGTCTCCATCACTACTAATAAGGAAGGCCACTTTCTTTTGTATCGGGCCTTCAAAACGCAACGCAGTAGAAACAGATAGCTGAGTAGAGAGTGCGGCCGAAGCATCCATAGCTTAGAGACCAAGGGAGGTTTATGAGTCGTATCCTCCTTACGAGATAGCGGAAGTAGCATTAGCGGGAAAAGTAAGCTCCTTTTCAAGCCTTCTCTTTCGTAACCTTTGATCAGTTCCTTAGATGCCCGAAGCAGCGTTCCATTCTTTTCGGCGGCATCCTTCCGCGTTGGCGGCGTTTTGGGCTTCTTCTCATTCTTCTTTGGCACCTACGGTAGAGATCGAAGGAGAGTTGCGGTTAACGATTCCTATAAATTGAGAAAGAAGCATGTTATTCATGCCCAAGGATAACGTAGATGGAACCAGTTCTCTAGTCCGAACAGCATTATTATCCAAAGATCCCCTTTATGTACATATCTCTATGGGGAATCATGCTTTAATTTTTCAAAGTATTAAATTAAATATCCAAGGGGGCGCCCCCTTTAGGGTTCCCCCCAACCCTAGGCGCATGGGCCCTGGGGGGGATGGCGCCCAGCCCACTTAGGGGCTGGTTCCCTTCCACATACAGCCCATAGGGCTCTCCGGGGCAGGTGGACCCTCCCGGTGGGCCCCCGGAACCCCTTCGGTGGTCCCGGTACAATACCGGCAAACCCCCGAATACTTCCGGTGACCGTATGATGACTTCCCATATATAAATCTTCACCTCCGGACCATTCCGGAACTCCTCGTGACGTCCGGGATCTCATCCAAGACTCCAAACAACATTCGGTAACCACATTCTGTTTCCCATAACAACTCTAGCGTCACCGAACCTTAAGTGTGTAGACCCTACGGGTTCGGGAACCATGTAGACATGACCGAGACATCTCTCCAGCCAATAACCAACAGTGGGATCTGGATACCCATGTTGGCTCCTACATGTTCCACGATGATCTCATCGGATGAACCACGATGTCGGGGATTCAATCAATCCCGTACACAATTCCCTTTGTCTACCGGTATGATACTTGCCAGAGATTCGATCGTCGGTATCCTTATACCTTGTTCAATCTCGTTACCGGCAAGTCTCTTTACTCGTCCATAACACATCATCCTGTGATCAACTCCTTGGCACATTGAGCTCATTATGATGATGTCCTACCGAGTGGGCCTAGAGATACCTCTCCGTCACACGGAGTGACAAATCCCAGTCTCGATTCGTGCCAACCCAACAGACACTTTCGGAGATACCCGTAGTGCACCTTTATAGCCACCCAGTTACGTTGTGACGTTTGGCACACCCAAAGCATTCCTACAATATCCGGGAGTTGCACAATCTCATGGTCTAAGGAAAAGATACTTGACATTAGAAAAGCTTTAGCAGACGAACTACACGATCTTGTGCTATGCTTAGGATTGGGTCTTGTCCATCACATCATTCTCCTAATGATGTGATCCCGTTATCAATGACATCCAATGTCCATGGTCAGGAAACCATAACCATCTATTGATCAACGAGCTAGTCAACTAGAGGCTCACTAGGGACATGTTGTGGTCTATGTATTCAAACATGTATTACGATTTCCGGATAACACAATTATAGCATGAACAATAGCCAATTATCATGAACAAGGAAATATAATAATAACCACTTTATTATTGCCTCTAGGGCATATTTCCAACATTTTCATGGCTTGATATGCTTGTATTGTTCAAGTTGAGCACTAACACAGGCTTGTGATGCCATTTTCAGGATTACATTGGTGCAATTGATGGTACTCATGTCACTGCCAGAGTTCCTAGGTCACAGTCTGCAACATACAGGGGGAGGAAGCACTACACAAGCCAGAATGTGCTTGCTGTTGTTGACTTTGATCTGAAGTTCACATATGTGCTGGCTGGCTGGGAGGGGTCAGCGCATGATGCTAACATTCTCACTGACAGCATGAGTCGACCTGATGGGATCAACATCCCCGACGGCAAGTTCTACCTTGGAGATGCTGGCTATGCATGTCGGCCGGGTATTCTTCCACCCTTCAGGAAAACAAGGTACCATCTCAACGAGTTCTCTGGTAAGAACTATCCTAGGACTGCACAGGAGCTGTTTAATCTCAGACACTCCAGCCTTAGAGTAACTGTTGAGAGGGCATTTGGAGCTCTGAAGAATAGGTTTAAGATCCTGGATCAGAAGCCATTCCACCCATACTCCACTCAGGTTAATCTAGTTCTTGCTTGTTGCATTCTGCATAACTTGTTCCTCCAGTGGGGCTTTGATGAACACGTGCCTGAGGAAGAAGATGTCGAGCCTGACGATGTTGTTAGCTCCGGCCATGGTGTGGAGGCATTTGACAATGACGCTTGGAAGAACAAAAGGTTGGAGTGGGCAGAGGCGATGTGGCTTAACAGAGGTCAGTGCAGGATTTGAAGAAGATGGAAGAAGAACAAGAAGCAGCAGCAGTACTAGAAGCAGCAGCAGAAGCAAAAGCAGAAGTAGAAGCAGAAGAAGAGAGGAAGAGGAAGATCTGGTAGCACCGATGAACTATCCCCTATTTAGCTAATGGCTCTTAATAATTTGAACTGTCATTTGATAGTAGTTAGGATGAACTGTCATTTTTTAAGTAGATGGCGCTACATGTTCAGATTCTATGTTGTAAGCTCACCACTAGTTAGAAGTGGTGACACCACCTTATGCAGGTTGCAACCAAACACCATGTCATATGTGCGCCTAATGCAATGCGGGCAACCAAACGTCGGGTCGAAAATGGTTGTCTCATGCAACTAGGGGAATGCAGGCAACCAAACTATGTGCATCTGGGTTTTTTTGGCCTGCATCCCCTCAAACCGGCTCAATAGAGCCAGGCTCACCGGGCCAGGCTAAACTGGCAATGTAACCAAACACGCCCTATAATACCTTATCAGCCTGGCCCAGTTCAAGTATTCAGGCTTTGCCTGCGCATCTACCATTATTTCTCTTCATCTGATTGAGAAGGTCCATCAACCGCGTCGGCAAAGTACTCAACTGCAAGCAATCAACATGCAAACAAATGGATACAAAATTTCAAAATTAAAGTCCCAGTTGACATTATAAAGAAGCACCCAAAATCACCTATGTCACCATGCTCCGTGGAATCAAGTAAGATATCAGAATCCGAAGTCAGGAATGGGTTGCCTGCATAGTTCTCAAGAGCTGCTGCCAGGTAAAGAGAGCCTTGGCTCAGTGGTTGGGTATGCGGTTGTGCAGCCTAACGACCCGAGTTCAATTCCTAGAATTGACAGGTGATGCATAGGGGTTTTCCCTCATTTATTGAGGATCGAGCTTGGTGTGTGGTGGAACCACTCATCAAGAAATATCTTGATACTCATTTAAAAAAATTCTGAGGACCATGTTTATCTTGGTACTCATACTAAAATGGTCGTATGCATCCCTAGTTGGTGCAGAGACCGGGAAGTGAAAATCTCTCCCATTTTAAGACCGGAAACCCATCCAACCATCCGTCGTCTAGTTCTGCCCCGGCAAATAACACTAATGTGACTCAAGTTCAACGACGGGAGCTGCCGACTGTTGGCTCTGGTGGTGCGACGGGAGGTGGTCTTGTGTTGTTGGCAGTCACTCTGTTTAACTCTGCGCCGCAGACGCCAAGAGGCATGGAGCTTGCCGCAGATCTTAGAGTCAACTCCACGTTACCTGGATGTCTCGAAAGATCCCCTCGGGTTCACCGACAGGAGTTGTCCTCGCCTTCTACACTGCAGGTTGTGGTTGCATCGCAGCCGTTGTCGCATTCTCGGCCGGCATCGCTGCAGTCCGCTGCCCTCCTGTCGGAGTAAGTCACCGGCGGGTCGGCGGGGCGCCCGGACTCTTCTACAGTACACCTACAACCAACTGCTAAGGTGGCGTCACAGTCGCCATCATCGACGCGGACGGCGGCGTCTAAGCCGGCTGTTCCCAAGCCGGTGCAGGCCGCCGGTGGTACAACGCATGCGGGGTGCCGGCATCCTGTGGCTACGGTTGAGGCCGATTGGCATGCAGCTCATGTGGAGATACCCATGCATGCATGTACTGGAGAAGTGGAGCTACCCATGCATGCATGTAGTGAACCTTGACGTGAAGGGCTACCCCCAAGTGTGCAGCCGAGCATAGCTGCACCCGCGGCTGCCCTACGGTCTCTGTCCGCGGCCGCTCCTTAGTCTCAGGCGGAGCCGGACGTGTCTGCCACATCCATGCACGCTCCTCCAGTCAGGCCATCTTCGGAAGTGCCGCCGCGTGTTACGGCGGCCGAGACTGTCGGGGAGGGGGTTGCTACTACACCTCATCCCCTCCTCTGGTGGCGGTGCTTGCGCGACACCCTTCACCAAGGATGAAACCTACACGCCGAAGTGGCCGTCATGCGGTGGCCGACGATGGAAGGATGGACACTGACGAGGACTCTTTGGACAAGGCTATGCGGCGTAAAGCAGCGCAGAACCTCGACAACCAAGGTACTTCGTCATCACTCAAATCATTTTTATCTTTTTCTAATACATCCATCGTTTCTAAGTTGAATAATGTGGGTATTAGTCTAGGAAATAATGAGAATGATATTTCTGTTTTGACAAATGCTTTGAAACATTTGGAATATGAACGATTGAAGGTTACTCCACGAGTTTCTAGCAAATCTTTTATCTCACATCTAGACGAGGAGGAGCTGCATGCCACATCAGATGGTCAGCTACTCGCTCATGTAGTAGGGGAGATATTGGACGTGGTCTTGGAGGAACCCGGGCTTAGCTCATTGCTTGAGCTTAAAGCTTCCGGTCGTAAATCCAAGTCGGATCGTTCGAAAAAAATGTCGTAAGTCCTCTAAGAGGGCGAAATTTTCTAAATCTCCTATTGTTTCCTCATGAATGGCATGTTCTTTAATAGCAGAGGTCTTGGTGACGTGGCTAAACATCTATTCATTGCAGAATGTAATAGGGAACACAATTTAGAATTTTTGGCTTTATCTGAAACGGGGAGACGTGATTTCTTAGTAAGTCTTCTTAACCGTCTTTCCGGCAGGATAGACTATACTTGTATTTCTCGGCCACCTCGAGGTCATTCTGGGGGCATTTTACTTGGCATAAACACAGGGACTATGGATGTGTTGGCTAGTTCGGATGGTGAGTTCCACATTAAACTCCATATCCGGAACAAAGCTGACAACTTCACATGGACCCTCGTCGCTGTGTATGGAGCAGCCCAGGATGAGTTCAAGGCTGATTTTCTCCGTGAATTGGTTAATCTGGCGAAGGAGAATCCCTACCCCATTCTTATCGGTGGGGATTTTAATTTGCTACGATTTCCAGATGAGAAAAGCCGAGGTAGGTTTGATAATCATTGGCCTTTCCTTTTCAACACTGTCATAGACAGTCTAGATTTGTGAGAGGTCTCCATGATTGGAAGACAGTTCACTTGGGTGAACAGTCTTCCAGAACCGACATATGAGAAACTAGATCGCGTATTAATGGATACCGACTGGGAATCCAGATTCCCTATGGTTTCTGTACGCGCTCTACCTCGTATAGAGGCTATCTCAGACCACGCACCCATCCTTTTAACTACCGGATTGCCACGACCGCAGCACAGACGCAAGTTCAAGTTCGAACTGGGTTGGTTGCATCGGGATGGATTCCATGACATGGTCAAGAAGGTGTGGGATAAACCGGTTGCCGGGCTTACCCCAATACACAAATGGAACAACAAAATGCGTGCATTACGTAAGTTCCTTAGTGGTAGGGCTAGGCACACTGCGGGTATCCTCAAAAAGGAGAAGCTTCGTCTTTCGTCTATCATTGATGAATTAGAAGCTTTTCCAGAGGTTAGACCTCTATCTAAGCATGAAATCGAGATCAAGAGTCATTCGAATGCGCAGATAGCTAGCATGCTGCGTGAGGAGGAACTCATGTGCTACCAACATAGTAACTCTCAATTTATCCTGAAAGGTGATTCGAATACTAGATTTTTCCATGGAGTCGCCAATGGCAGACACCGGAAGAAAATTATTCATTCCCTACAACAGGATGAGGGCACGATTGAGGGACATGAGCAACTTAAATCTTATATCACTAATTATTATAAAAATTTGTTCGGAGCCCTAGAGGAAGGTAACTTCTCAATGGATGAGTCCCGAACGGATGACATCCCCCAGGTCTCTGATGAGGAAAACGTCCTTCTAACAGCCCCATACTCCGAGGAGGAAGTTAGAAAGGCAGTTTTCCTAATGGAGCACAACAAAGCCCCGGGTCTAGATGGTTTTCCCGCTGAGTTCTATCAGAACTTCTGGGAAGTCATCAAGTCGGATCTCCTACTTCTGTTTAGCGACCTACATGCTGGCCATCTGGAATTGTTTCGCTTAAACTTCGGTGAGATTACTTTATTACCTAAGGTTGATGAGGCTGAAAGGATACAACAATATAGACCTATTTGCCTCCTTAATGTTAGTTTTAAAATATTCACGAAGGTTGCGACTATTAGG
The DNA here is from genome assembly GCF_018294505.1 of Triticum aestivum. NCBI lineage: Eukaryota > Viridiplantae > Streptophyta > Magnoliopsida > Poales > Poaceae > Triticum > Triticum aestivum. The sequence continues at coordinate 142,079,761 of NC_057796.1, read as the reverse complement.
CTAAATTCGGTTGCTGAACATGTGATTCGTCCTTCACAGACTGCTTTTATGCAAGGAAGAAACATCCTAGATGGAGTTGTTATCCTTCATGAAACAGTCCATGAATTACATCGAAAAAAGTTGAATGGAGTGGTACTCAAAATAGACTTTGAAGAAGCGTATGACAAAGTCAAATGGCCATTTCTTCAACAGACTCTCAGAATGAAAGGATTTTCTGCAGAGTGGTGCGCTATGGTCCATACCTTCGTTTCTGGAGGTAGTGTTGCCATTAAGGTCAATGATGACGTTGGACACTATTTCCAAACAAGTTGCGACAAGGTGACTCGGTATCGCCCATGATATTCAATATAGTGGCGGATATGCTAGCGGTCATGATTGAGCGTGCCAAGGTTGATGGCCAAATTGATGGAGTAGTAAGTCATCTAGTTGATGGTGGTCTCTCTATACTTCGACATGCCGAAAATACGATTCTCTTCATGGATCATGACCTCGAGAAAGCGAGAAATCTAAAAATAATTTGATCAGCATTCGAGCAACTCTCCGGTCTGAAGATCAACTTTCATAAAATTGAATTGTTTTGTTTTGGCGAGGCTCAAGACGAGGCCCACCTGTATGCTTAAATGTTCGGATGTGGGTTGGGCCAGTTTCCGATCACATATTTGGGGATACCGATACATTATCGGAGACTCACAAATGCTGAATGGAAACATGTCGAGGAGAGGCTGCAAAAAAGACTTAGCAATTGGAAAGGTAAACTGTTGTCTCTGGGTGGAAGATTGGTCCTCATAAACTCAGTACTAAGTAATATGGTACTATATATGATTTCCTTCTTCCAGTTGCCAAAAGGAGTTTTACATAGATCGGATTATTTCCGATCAAGATTCTTTTGGCAAGGAGATAGCGAGCAAAAGAAATATCGACTGGCTAAATGGAGTGTGGTTTGTCGTCCCAAAGACCAAGTGTGACGCCCTCGATTCAATCGTACACTAATCATACACGCAAATGTGTACGATCAAGATCAAGGACTCACGGGAAGATATCACAACACAACTCTAGACACAAATTAAAATAATACAAGCTTTATATTACAAGCCAGGGGCCTTGAGGGCTAGAATACATAAGCTCGAATACTCAAGAGTTAGCGGAAGCAACAATATCTGAGTACAGACATAAGTTAGTCAAGTTTGCCTTAAGAAGGCTAGCACAAAAACAACAACGATCGAAAAGGCAAGGCCTCCTGCCTGGGAGCCTCCTAACTACTCCTGGTCATCGGCGGTCTTCACGTAGTAGTAGGCACCCTCGGGGTAGCAGTAGTCGTCTGTAGTGTCGTCTGGCTCCTGGACTCCACCATCTGGTTGCCGCATCCGAGAAGAATGGAAAGAGGTCGAAAAAGGGGAGGAAAGCAACCATGAGTACTCATCCAAAGTACTCGCAAGAAAGGATCTACACTACATATGCATCGGTATCAATGAAAAGGGTTGTATCTGTGGACTGGACTGCAGAATGCGAGAAGAGAAGGGGAAAGCCTAGCCTATCGAAGACTAGCATCTTCTGGAAACCACCATCTTGCAGCAATAGGAGGAAGTAGAGTAGCATACAGTAAAGTAGTAGACGTGTTATCAACCTCGGCCAGAGATCCTTTCTCGACTCCCTGCGAGAAAGCAATCCCAGAGCCATACTATCCATTTCTCATATCCATGTCTCACCTCAAGTATCTAGTTCTAGTTGTATCGATCGGGATACAACTCCAAGTGTCCGTTACCGTAGGACAGGCTATCGATAGATGTTTTCTTCAATGCAGGGGTGCACCAACTTACCCGCCACACTCGATTAACTCCGGCCGGACACACTTTCCTGGGTCATGCCCGGCCTCGGCCAAACAATACGCCGCAACCCGACCTAGGCTTAATAGAGAGGTCAGCACGCCGGAGTAATCCTATGCCCCCAGGGGTCATGGGTCATCGCCCCGGGAACTCCTGCACGTTGCGAGGGCGGCCGGTGAGCAGACCTAGCTACCTCCTTCAAAAAGGCAGGTGCTTACGCAGTCCAACCCGGCGCGTGCCGCTCAGTCGCTGACGTCTATTAAGCTTCGGCTGATGCATACAACGAAGAACGCCCATACTATGCCCACGTGATGGTTAGTGCTATCAGGCCAGAGGCCCCTCAGATCAAATATCCAAATCGTAGTGGATTAGGAACGTGCGGTAACAAGCAGAGACTCACGAAAGATGTGACCCCGTCGCCCCGTCTCGAGGACTTGCGGCAAGGGCTAAGATTGCCCGGCCACACCTCGTAATTATCTCGCGGGCACCCTCCAGGTCAACCCGACTCCTCATCACTCGCAAATATGCTCGCGCGGGTACCCCTTAGGGCCGACCCGTCTTTAGTAACAGGGTTCAGTGTAAAGTCATAGTAACCATAGTAACCGTGTGTCTAACACCAAGGGGAAAACCTGAGGAATCACCCTTGACGGATTCCACTCGATGTAATCATCAAGGTGAACGTAAGAGGATCCACCCTCGAGGTTCACACTTGAGGGGTTGCACGACAGAGTCGTATCGGAAGTGGTTAAGGCGGAATCACCCTCGATGACCACGACCGAATAGCTACACTACAGGGTTAACATCAGAAGTGCTGATGAGGTCTCACCCTCGGCACTCAATAGTAACCCAGTAGTGTCGAGCAACTATGGGGAAAGTGATGTGCGGTGCCGGGGCCTGGTCTTTGATCCCGTTGATCGGGTCTTCGATGATGAAGTAGGGGCAACAAGGACAAGGTGGGGTCACTGATGGATCACTAACCAACCTATACTAAGCAGTTTAGGATAAGCAGGTAAGGTAACAATAAGCAGGTTACAAAAGCAGGCTATGCATCAGAATAGGAGCAAACAATAACAGTAGCAAAAATCTAATGCAAGCATTAGAGAATGGAATGGCCGATATCGGGATGATCAAGGGGGGGCTTGCCTGGTTGCTCAAACGAGAAGGAGGGGTCGTCGGTGACGTAGTCGATCACAGGGGCATCAGCATCGTCACGGGGTCTACCGAAGAGAAGAGGGGGGAGAAATAGTAAATACATAGCAAGCAAGTGCATAACAGGACAACAGGCAGAGCTAGACGTGTTTTAACGCGGTGCTACATGATACCGGCGAAGGGGGAAGTCAACCGGGAATGTTTTCCCGGTTCCGGACCTGTGTTAAACAGATGATCGGAGGGGGAAAGTTCCATGTTCAGCATGCTAGGGGCATGTGACAGATGAACGGACCGCATATTCGGATTCGTTGGATTTTTCTAAGCAACTTTCATATAGAAATCATTTTCATCCGAGCTACGGTTTATTTTCTATGAATTTCTAAAGATTTAAACACTTTCTCGAATTAATTAAATTAACTGAAAGGAATTACTAAGTCAGCATGACATCACTATGACGTCAGCAGTCAACAGGACGTCTGACCAAGTCAAACTGACCAGTGGGTCCCACCTGTCATAGACAGTGGACTAACAGAAGTTTAAAACTAACTAAACAGAGTTATTTAGCAGGAAGGCCCCACCTGTCATAGACTAATTAGCTAAACTAATTAGTTTTAATTATTAAAACATTTAATTAGAGGATTAAGCGGTGGGGCCCGCACGTCAGTGGCTAGGGCCTGCCTAGTCAGCACAGTTGACCAGGTCAACTGGTCAACAGGGGGCCAGGGGCCCCACTAGCAGTGACCCAGGGGTTGGCCCCAGGTGTGCCAGCTCAGCGGGCCGGCGGCTGGACGCCGGCGAGCACAAAAACGCGGCGAAGGGCACTCGGCCTCATCGGGATTCATCTACAAGGGGTCTACACGGGCGCGGGCGGGCGCGTTCAATCAGGGAGAGCCCGCCGCATCATGTGGTGAGGCCGGCCGGAGCTGGAACTGCCGGAAACGGCGCTGGCGACGAGTGGAGGCGGCGGCGCGTACGGGTGGGTGAAGGAGATGGCGAAACAACATGCTCCGGAGCAAAATAATAGGCTGGGCAGGTTCTGCGCGGCCCGGTGAAGCTGCTGGGCGCACACCCGTGACCATTTGGTCATCGGAGGCACGCTGGCGACGAGCACGGGCGGCGGCGGTTCGTCCATGAAGAAGAACAACGATTGCGAGCGCGGGGAGAGAGGAGAAAGAGAGGGGTTCGATGCGGCAGCTTATGGTGCGGCTCACAGTGGCCCTTGGATGTTTAGGAGCGCAGCGGGTCGGCGGAGTCGGCGACGGACGAAGCGGAGGAGCTCCGGCGATCCACGGTGGTCGCCGGCTCGATCCGGGTGATGTAGTGGCCTCCGGCTCGGACGCGAGGCCGGGGAAGAGGGAGAAGACGTCGATGGTGCTGGTGGACAGGTTAGGAGAACGAGAAGGCTCCGGTGGCCGCGGGGACGACGGAGGATGGCAGCGGGCGCGCTCGGGTCAGAGAGAGGGGAGTGAGCGAACGAGGAAGAGAGAAGGGGGAAATGGCGAGGCGTCCAGGGGGAGTGGATGTGGCGGTAGGTGAGGGGGAGGGCTCGAGGCGTCCGGGGTGGCGACCTTATCGTCTCGACAACGGGGACGGCAAGCTGGTCCGGCGGCGACGCGCGGGCGCGCGCTCTCGGTCGATTGAACAGGGGGAGGGGAACAGGACCGGGTAAAGGTAGGTGGGCCGGCCTGCTGGGATGGGCCGATGCCCAAGGGGAGGCCAGGGGCTCTCCCACCCCTTCTTCTTTCCTTTTCTTTTTCTTTTTGTTTTTTTCTTTTCCAACAGCTTTTGCCTTTTCTTTTAGCCACTAATGACTTTGCAAAATTATGCCATTGGCTAAAACAATTCCAAAGAATTATTTTGCATTGCCACAAAAAGATTGTGAGGCTTTTTGAAAAAGGTAGCATTTTTATAAATTAAAAAGCCATTTAATCTATTGTTTTAGCCACTACTTTAAATGGTTTAGGCCATTTAAACACCTTGCAAAAATGTTGGTCCACCACCAATATTAACAAATGATTATTTGCCACAAGATGAACATTTTAGATTTCATGTCTGACAAATAAGAATTTTTGACTTTAGATTGGATTTGAATTTGAATTGTGATTTGGATCAAGTGAAGATTAGCAACAGTAACATGATGACATGGCACCATTAACAGGTGATTACTATAGCATGACAATGGGGGTGTTACAAATCTCCTCCACTACAAGAAATCTCGTCCTGAGATTTAAGTGCGGAAGTAAAGAGTAACTTCGGGAGAACTGACCCTCATAGGGTTAATTATCTGGTGAACAATTTAGGGAATGTGGCAGAAGTATCTCTCGAGTTTAAACTTAAGAAAACATCGAGAGCAAAATATGAAGGTACAATAGGGAGTTTCAAGCGAATGGACAAACGATCGATACCTGAACAGAGTGTGAGAAGGGGGTTCAGAGCATCGGGAATAGATCATCTCTCGGACGGTGGCTCGTGACAACACACAAAGCCAAGAGCAAATGATACTTCGGAATAAAGGATATACAGGAGAGTCAGGTTCCGATCCTGCAGAACTGTGGGTTATGAGCCCACCATGTGGGTTAAAAGTAGAAAGGGGGCCGATAGCAAGGCATGTCAGATGATAGACTATCAGTTATGGTATCAACAATGTTGGTACCAAGGGCGAGGGATGAAGAGAACTATTTTCCTGCTCGTTGAACGAAGCGGACCAATAGGCAAAGTTCTCATCCATCGATGGCTACCGAAATGTCATTGATAACCCACAAGTATAGGGGATCGCAACAGTTTTCGAGGGTAGAGTATTCAACCCAAATTTATTGATTCGACACAAGGGGAGCCAAACAATATTCTCAAGTATTAGCAGTTGAGTTGTCAATTCAACCACACCTGGATAACTTAATATCTGCAGCAAAGTGTTTAGTAGCAAAGTAGTATGATAGTAGTGATAACGGTAGCAAAAGTAATATTTTTGGGTTTTGTAGTGATTGTAACAGTAACAGCGGAAAAGTAAATAAGCGAAGAACAATATGTGAAAAGCTCGTAGGCATTGGATCGGTGATGGAGAATTATGCCAGATGCAATTATTCATGCAACAGTTATAACATAGGGTGACACAGAACTAGCTCAAATTCATCAATGTAATGTAGGCATGTATTCCGAATATAGTCATACATGCTTATGGAAAAGAACTTGCATGACATCTTTTGTCCTACCCTCCCGTGGCAGCGGGGTCCTAGCGGAAACTAAGGGATATTAAGGCCTCCTTTTAATAGAGTAGTGGACCGAAGCATTAACACATAGTAAATACATGAACTCCTCAAACTATGGTCATCACCGGGAGTGGTCCCGATTATTGTCACTTCGGGGTTGCCGGATCATAACACATAGTAGGTGACTATAGACTTGCAAGATAGGATCAAGAACTCACATATATTCATGAAAACATAATAGGTTCAGATCTGAAATCATGGCACTCGGGCCCTAGTGACAAGCATTAAGCATAGCAAAGTCATAGCAACATCAATCTCAGAACATAGTGGATACTAGGGATCAAACCCTAACAAAACTAACTCGATTACATGATAAATCTCATCCAACCCATCACCGTCCAGCAAGCCTACGATGGAATTACTCACGCACGGTGATGAGCATCATGAAATTGGTGATGGAGGATGGTTGATGATGACGATGGCGACGGATTCCCCTCTCCGGAGCCCCGAACGGACTCCAGATCAGCCCTCCCGAGAGAGATTAGGGCTTGGCGGCGGCTCCGTATCGTAAAACGCGATGAATCCTTCTCTCTGATTTTTTTCTCCCCGAACGTGAATATATAGAGTTGGAGTTGAGGTCGGTGGAGCTCCAGGGGGCCCACGAGGCAGGGGGGCGCTCCCAGGGGCAGGCACGCCTCCCACCCTCATGGACAGGGTGTGGGCCCCCTGGCCTTGATTCTTTCACCAGTATTTTTTATTATTTCCAAAAATAATCTCCGTGAAGTTTTAGGTCATTCCGAGAACTTTTGTTTGTGCACAAAAATAACGCCATGGCAATTCTGCTGAAAATAGCGTCAGTCCGGGTTAGTTCCATTCAAATCATGCAAGTTAGAGTCCAAAACAATGGCAAAAGTGTTTGGAAAAGTAGATACGTTGGAGACGTATCAACTCCCCCAAGCTTAAACCTTTGCTTGTCCTCAAGCAATTCAGTTGATAAACTGAAAGTGATAAAGAAAAACTTTTACAAACTTCGTTTGCTCTTGTTGTTGTAAATATGTAAAGCCAACATTCAAGTTTTTAGCAAAGATTATGAACTAACCATATTCACAATAACACTTAGGTCTCATGTTTACTCATATCAATGGCATAATCAACTAGCGAGCAATAATAATAAATCTCGGATGACAACACTTTCTCAAAACAATCATAATATGATATAACAAGATGGTATCTCGCTAGCCCTTTCTGAGACCGCAAAACATAATTGCAGAGCACCTTTAAAGATCAAGGACTGACTAGACATTGTAATTCATGGTAGAAGAGATCCAGTCATAGTCATACTCAATATAAATTAATAGTAATGGATGCAAATGACAGTAGTGCTCTCCAGCTGGTGCTTTTTAATAAGAGGGTGATGAGTCAACATAAAAGTAAATAGATAGGCCCTTCGCAGAGGGAAGTAGGGATTTGTAGACGTGCCAGAGCTCGATTTTGAAATAGAGATAAATAATATTTTGAGTGGCATACTTTCATTGTCAACATAACAACCGAGAGATGGCGATATCTTCCATGCTACACACATTATAGGCGGTTCCCAAACAGAATGGTAAAGTTTATACTCCCCCTCCACCAACAAGCATCAATCCATGGCTTGTCCGAAACAACGGGTGCCTCCAACTAACAACAATCCTGGCGGAGTTTTGTTTGCAATTATTTTGATTTGATTTGCATAAAGCATGGGACTGGGCATCCCAGTGACCAGCCATTTTCTCGTGAGTGAGGAGCGGAGTCCACTCCTCTTGAGAATAACCCGCCTAGCATGGAAGATACAGACAGCCCTAGTTGATACATGAGCTATTCGAGCATACAAAACAGAATTTTATTTGAAGGTTTGGAGTTTGGCACATACAAATTTACTTGGAACGGCAGGTAGATACCGCATATGGGAAGGTATGGTGGACTCATCTGGAATAACTTTGGGGTTTAAGGGATTGGATGCACAAGCAGTATTCCCGCTTAGTACAAGTGAAGGCTAGAAAAAGACTGGGAAGCGACCAACTAGAGAGCGACAACAGTCATGAACATGCATTAAAATTAATGAACATTGAGTGCAAGCATGAGTAGGATATAATCCACCATGAACATAAATATCGTGAAGGCTATGTTGATTTTGTTTCAACTACATGTGTGAACATGTGCCAAGTCAAGTCACTCGAATCATTCAAAGGAGGATACCACCCTACTATACCACATCACAACCATTTTAATAGTATGTTGGCACGCAAGGTAAACCATTATAAACTCCTAGCTAATTAAGCATGGCATAAGCAACTATAACCTCTAATTGTCATTGCAAACATGTTTATTCATAATAGGCTGAATCAGGAATGATGAACTAATCATATTTACAAAAACAAGAGAGGTCGAGTTCATACCAGCTTCTCTCATCTCAATCAGTCCATCATATATCGTCATAATTGCCTTTCACTTGCACGACCGAACGATGTGAATTATAATAATATTGCACGTGCATTGGACTAAGCTAGAATCTGCGAGCATTCAATAAACAGGAGAAGACAAGGCAATATGGGCTCTTGGTTAAATCAACAGTAATGCATATAAGAGCCACTTCAACATTTTCATTATTGTCTTCTCCTATCAACCCCGAAAGAAAAGAAATAAAACTATTTACACGGGAAAGCTCCCAACAAGCAAAAGAAGAACGAGAAATCTTTTTGGGTTTTCTTTTAATTATTAATACTACAACATGAAAAGTAAACTAGCTAAAAGCTACAACTAATTTTTTGGTTTTCCTTAAGGTTTTTCAAACACACAAGAAGAAAGCATAAAAAGGAAAATAAACTAGCATGGATATTACAGTGAAAAAGTATGAGCACCAACAACTAGAATGAGTGTGTGAACATGAATGTAATGTCGGTGAGAGATATGTACTCCCCCAAGCTTAGGATTTTGGCCTAAGTTGGTCTATTGCCACGACTGGCCTGGCGGATATCCGAAGTTGTAACTAGGGTTGTACCGAGATGCAGCGGCTATTGCATCGTGGGCTGCAGCTTGGAGGCGAGCTGTCTCAGCCCTCCTCTCGTACTCGTCCGCCTCCCCCTGGTTATGACATACCTCCCCTTTGCCTGAAAATCAAAGAAAGTAGGAGCAGGGAGAGCGACGTGATAGGTGCGTCGTCTGTCAAAGATTAGTCGGTACTGGAGGAACTGATCGTTCCTCTCAACCAACTGATGACGAACCATAGCCTCATAATCTAAATAAACAGGAGGCAACTCAATATCATACTCATATATGGGTATACCAAGAAAATTAGCTAAACGGGTTGCATAAATTCCACCAAAGAAATCTCCATTAATTCTATTATTATGCAACCTACGGGCAACAATGGCTCCCAAATTATAATGTTTATCTCCTAATACAGCACTCCTGAGAACACTGAGATCAGGGACACACATGTGACATGCTTCATCCTTATCATTGATGCACCTACCTATGAAGAGAGCAAAATAATGTATAGCAGGAAAATGAATGCTCCCTATGGTAGCTTGTGTTATATCTTTAGATTCCCCCACAGTTATACTAGCAAGAAAATCTCTAAATTCAAATTTGCGAGGTTCACTAGGACTACCCCATTGCGGGAGTTTACAAGCAGTGCTAAAATCCTCTAAGTCCATAGTATAAGAATTTTCATAAAGATGAGAATTGCGTGATGATGAAAATTCAAACCTTCTCACAAAAGAATCAGTGAGATAGTGGTACTGACGGCACTTATCTGCCTCGAAGCTCACAAGATCAGCGTTACGCACATATGCGTTAAATCTTCCTTGATTCCTGCTCGATCCATAAAGTCCTCTGAGGGCCATTCACAAGCCCGCACTTGAGCTTCCCTCGGTGGTTCATCGTCCACATCGTGTATTGAGGGCCTGGGTCCTTGCTTCCTTGAAGGACCACCTTGGTACATTTTCCTAAACATATTTCTTACTCTGAAAAATTTCTGAAAATTTTAGTAACTTCAAATAAAAGTGAACCAAACTCAACAAAATTGATAGCAACTACTCCTACAAGTGCCTATAGACTATATCATGCATTAGAACTACTTGGGACCATATAAAATTGACATGCAAGCTCAAGAACAGGGTCACCTAAGCAGCAAAAATTTGCAATGAATAAAGCACTAGAACAAAAACTAATTGGACCATTGGAGGAGTCACATACCGAAGAACAATCCCCCACAGCAGTTTTGTGAGTGGAGCTTTGAGCAAGGAGATTGAAAATCGCAGCAAAATGAGCAAGAACTCATGCTTGAGTTGGCTGGTGATTTTTTTGGGAGGAATAAGGAGTGTGTGGTGGCAGAAATAAGTGGAGGGGAGCCACCATGGGCCCACGAGGCAGGGGGCGCGCCATGGACCCTCGTGGCCAGGTGCTTGCTCCCCCTGCTGTGTTCTCAGTGCCAGATATTCTCAAATATTCCAGAAAAAATCATATTTCAATTTCGGGGCATTTGGAGAACTTTTATTTTCGGGGTATTTTTATTGCACGGATAATTCAGAAAACTGACAGAAAATACTAATTTTACTTTATTTAATCTAAATAACAGAAAGTAAAAAAGGGTACAGAAGGTTGTGCTTTCTAACTTCATCCATCTCATGCTCATCAAAAGGAATCCACTAACAAGGTTGATCAAGTCTTGTTAACAAACTCATTCCGAATCGCATGAAACCGGAGAATTTTCGAATAGCACTAGGTTACCTCAACGGGGATATGCACATCCCCAATAATAAGAATATCATATTTCTTCTTGACAGTAGGTAGAGGAAATTCAAAACCTCCAAAAATAATCGATGGAATTTTTCCAATAGAGTTTATACTATGAACTTGAGGTTGTTTCCTCGGAAAGTGTACCGTATGCTCATTTCCATTAACATGAAAAGTGACATTGCCTTTGTTGCAATCAATAACAGCCCCTGCAGTATTCAAAAAGGGTCTTCCAAGAATAATGGACATACTATCGTCCTCGGGAATATCATGAATAGCAAAGTCCGTTAAAATAGTAACGTTTGCAACCACAACAGGCACATCCTCACAAATACCGACGGGTATAGCAGTTGATTTATCGGCCATTTGCAAAGATATTTCAATAGGTGTCAACTTATTCAAATCAAGTCTACGATATAAAGAGAGAAGCATAACACTAACACCGGCTCCAAGATCACATAAAGCAGTTCTAACATAGTTTCTTTTAATGGAGCATGGTATAGTGGGTACTCCTGGATCTCCTAGTTTCTTTGGTATTCCACCCTTAAAAGTATAATTAGCAAGCATGGTGGAAATTTCAGCTTCCGGTATCTTCCTCTTATTTGTAACAATTTCTTTCATGTACTTAGCATAAGGATTCATTTTGAGCATATCAGTCAAACGCATACGGAAAAAGATAGGTCTAATCATTTCAGCAAAGCACTCAGAATCCTCATCATCCTTTTTCTTGGATGGTTTAGGAGGAAAAGGCATGGGTTTCTGAACCCATGGTTCTCTTTACTTACCGTGCTTCCTAGCAACAAAGTCTTTCTTATCATAACGTTGATTCTTTGATTGTGGGTTATCAAGATCAACAGCAGGTTCAATTTCTACATCATTGTCATTGCTAGGTTGAGCATCAACATGAACATCATCATTAACATTATCACTAGGTTCATGCTCATTACCAGATTGTGTTTCAGCATCAGAAATACAAATATCATTGGGATTCTCAGGTGTGTCAACAACAGGTTCACTAGAAGCATGCAAAGTCCTATCATTTTTCTTTTTCTTCTTTTAGAAGGACTAGGTGCATCTACATTGTTTCTCTGAGAATACTGCTCAATTCTCTTAGGGTGGCCCTCAAGATACAAAGGTTCCTGAGTCACTTTACCCCCTCTAGTTGCAACTCTAACAACAAAGTCATTATTCTTACTATTCAATTCATTGAGAAAATCATTATGAGCCTTAAGTACTTGTTCTACTTGAGTGGTAACCATAGAAGCATTTTTTCTAATGAGTTTAAGTTCACCTTTAACTCTGGACATATAATCACTCAAGTGTTCAATCATATAAGCATTGTGTTTTAATTGTCTACCAACATAAGCATTGAAGTTTTCTTGTTTGACAATAAAATTATCAAACTCATCTAAGCATTGGCTAGCAGAATTATAACGAGGAATATCACCTTGATCAAATCTATAAAGAGAATTTACCTTTACTACCTGTGTCGGGTTATCAAGACCATGTGTTTCTTCAATAGGCGGTAAATTTAGACCATGTATTTCTTCAACATGAGGTAAATTCTTAACATCTTCAGCTTTTATACCTTTTTCTTTCATAGATTTCTTTGCCTCTTGCATATCTTCAGGACTGAGAAATAAAACACCCCTTTTCTTCGGAGTTGGCTTAGGAGTTGGTTCAGGAAGTGTCCAATTATTTTCATTGGTCAACATATTATTCAATAGAATTTCAGCTTGATCAACAGTTCTTTCCCTGAAAACACAACCAGCACAACTATCCAGGTGGTCTCTGGAAGCATCGGTTAGTCCATTATAAAAGATATCAAGTATTTCATTTTTCTTGAGAGGATGATCAGGCAAAGCATTAAGTAATTGGAGAAGCCTCCCCCAAGCTTGTGGGAGACTCTCTTCTTCAATTTGCACAAAATTATATATTTCCCTTAAAGCAGCGCTTGTTTCTTATGAGCAGGGAAATATTTAGCAGAGAAGTAATAAATCATATCCTGGGGACTACGCACACAACCAGGATCAAGAGAATTAAACCATATCTTAGCATCACCCTTTAATGAGAACGGAAATATTTTAAGGATATAATAGTAGCGAGTTTTCTCATCATTAGTGAACAGGGTGGCTATATCATTTAATTTAGTAAGATGTGCCACAACAGTTTCAGATTCATAGCCATAGAAAGGATCAGATTCAACCAAAGTAATTATATCAGGATCAACAGAGAATTCATAATCCTTATCAGTAACAAAGATAGGTGAAGTAGCATAAGCAGGATCATATTTCATTCTAGCATTCAGAGATTTTTGTTTCAGCTTAGCTAATAATTTCTTAAGATCACTTCTATCATTGCAAGCAAGAAAGTCTCTAGCAGTTTCTTCATCCATAACATAACCCTCAGGCACAACAGGCAATTCATATCTAGGGGGAGAATCTTCATCATCACTTTCATCAATATTATCAGTTTCAATAATTTCATTCTCTCTAGCCCTAGCAAGTTGTTCATCAAGAAATTCACCAAGTGGCACAGTAGTATCAAGCATAGAAGTAGTTTCATCATAAGTATCATGCATAGCAGAAGTGGCATCATCAATAACATGCGACATATCAGAATTAATAGCAGAAGCAGGTTTAGGTGTCGCAAGCTTACTCAAAACAGAAGGTGAATCAAGTGCAGAGCTAGATGGCAGTTCCTTACCTCCCCTCGTAGTTGAGGGATAAATTTTAGTTTTCTCGTCTTTCAAGTTCTTCATAGTGACCAGCAGATATAAATCCCAAGTGACTCAAAGAATAGAGCTATGCTCCCCGGCAACGGCGCCAGAAAATAGTCTTGATAACCCACAAGTATAGGGGATCGCAACAGTTTTTGAGGGTACAAAATTCAGCCCAAATTTATTGATTCGACACAAGGGGAGCCAAAGAATATTCTCAAGTATTAGCAGTTGAGTTGTCAATTCAACCACACCTGGATAACTTAATATCTGCAGCAATGTATTTAGTAGCAAAGTAGTATGATAGTAACGGTAACGGTAGCAAAAGTAATATTTTGGGTTTTGTAGTGATTGTAACAGTAGCAACGGAAAAGTAAATAAGCGAAGAACAATATGTGAAAAGCTCGTAGGCATTGGATCGGTGATGGAGAATTATGCCGGATGCGATTATTCATGCAACAGTTATAACATAGGGTGACACAGAACTAGCTCCAATTCATCAATGTAATGTAGGCATGTATTCCGAATATAGTCATACGTGCTTATGGAAAAGAACTTGCATGACATCTTTTGTCCTACCCTCCCGTGGCAGCGGGGTCCTAGCGGAAACTAAGGGATATTAAGGCCTCCTTTTAATAGAGTACCAGACCAAAGCATTAACACTTAGTGAATACATGAACTCCTCAAACTATGGTCATCACCGGGAGTGGTCCCGATTATTGTCACTTCGGGGTTGCCGGATCATAACACATAGTTGGTGACTATAGACTTGCAAGATAGGATCAAGAACTCACATATATTCATGAAAACATAATAGGTTCAGATCTGAAATCATGGCACTCGGGCCCTAGTGACAAGCATTAAGCATAGCAAAGTCATAGCAACATCAATCTCAGAACATAGTGGATACTAGGGATCAAACCCTAACAAAACTAACTTGATTACATGATAAATCTCATCCAATCCATCACCATCCAGCAAGCCTACGATGGAATTACTCACGCACGGCGGTGAGCATCATGAAATTGCTGATGGACGATGGTTGATGATGACGATGGTGACGGATTCCCCTCTCCGGAGCCCCGAACGGACTCCAGATCAGCCCTCCCGAGAGAGACTAGGGCTTGGCGGCGGACGTGATGAATCCTTCTCTTTGATTTTTTCTCCCCGAACGTGAATATATAGAGTTGGAGTTGAGGTCGGTGGAGCTCCAGGGGGCCCACGAGGCAGGGGGGCGCGCCTCCCACCCTCGTGGACAGGGTGTGGGCCCCCTAGCCTTGATTCATTCGCAAGTATTTTTTATTATTTCCAAAAATAATCTCCGTGAAGTTTCAGGTCATTCCGAGAACTTTTGTTTCTGCTAAAAAATAACACCATGGCAATTCTGCTGAAAACAGCGTCAGTCCGGGTTAGTTCCATTCAAATCATGCAAGTTAGAGTCCAAAACAAGGGCAAAAGTGTTTGGAAAAGTAGATACATTGGAGACGTATCAGTCATCAACTATAGTAACAGGCTCTTACTGACACGGTTCTACACCAAGGTATTTACGTAAGCAGAAAAAATATTACTGCTTAGATCATATAGATCACAAGAAAGGTTAAACAAAACAATGGGAAGGAAAAGGCGATTACCAGATTAAACAGAACAATGGAAAGGAAAATGTGTTTAAACACATATTTCAAGGGTATATCCTTCCCAAGGACAAGCAGAGCATGATATCCATGACAGGATATAATGTAGAAAACTCTTTAGGTAAGGGGAGAGAAATTTCGTGATATTACCCATACAGCGGTGTTTGGATAGTTGAGCAGGAAACATTTAGCATTGGGCTTCAAATGTTCTTTGTTGAAAATCGGAGTACCATAGGCATGCTTCGAGATAGCATTGACATGGTCATCAGGTGAAGATCAGACTTTGGAAACACAAAGGATCCATCGGGAATAACTTGTAGAATAAGTCTTATAATTTCCTCATGGAAAGAATGGATAACCTTTCTAAAAAGGAAAACAATAACAATGGGTCCTCCGGCCCGGTGCGCTAGGCATGACATCACCTTACTGGGCTATACAAAGTCCAATGTTACGGTTTTTGGAAAAGTCCCAACCATCATATTTGGCCGAGATTCAGTTCTGCTTGGCGTCAGGATACCTTAGACTCATGATGCCTGAGAAGGAAGGGGTGCAACACAATTTGACGAGATGGAGTTGCAAGATTCTTGAGAAATGAACTATGGAAGCAAGTTTCGAATCATGAGTTCATCATTTAACCAAGGAGAGGACGAGGAGGTGGCTGATGAACTCAGCGACAATTCATTAAGATTTTCAAAAGATGGATTTCCACACTTATGTGAACAAGGAGATAACATTTGTCAGATCAAATGATGTAATGAGGTATGCTCGAGGAAACCATACACAGTTAAACATTGGTTGAAAAAGGTGCACCCGAAATATGGACTTAGGTAGCATGATCAATGTTAGTATGGTGATTCGATAACCAATGGTCTAAGAATGGAATATCGACCATTAACTTCAAAGCAATAGGGTTGCTAGAAGTTTTGAAGACGCACATCATAGTTCAATTGTCGGTTTCCCGGTTAGAAACAATCACGGGGACCAAGGAATGAACGGATATGGCAAGAAGTATCACCTGTATCAAGATCTCTTAAGAGGTGGTGAAATTCTGATGTAGGGTGGAACCCTAGATGGCCGATCTTTCACGAAAGGAGCTGATCCCGTCCAAGAACACGGAGAACACGAGGGGGAAACGAGGGAAAACACAAGAGAAATCACTAAACCAACAAGATATAGTCACACATATGCTAGATCCTTGAAAAACAAGTGCGGATACACGATCCAAAGTCAACAACGGACGATAAAAAGGGTAACCGGTTCTTCTCCGTAAGGAGGTCTTGATGGGTCCACCCAAGATGGGGGTCTTGAATCCAAGGGGATCTTCTCCGTAGAGGGGCCGCTGTCTCTCTTGAGGAGATGATCCGTATGGATGAGCAATAGCTATCCTCACATATGAGCTAAACCAATGCTAACCCTAAAAATGGGGAGGAGGAGGTCTATTTATAGCCCAAGGGGCGAAAGGGGTAAGTGAGGGGACGAAACGGGTACACGGGCCTTGGCCCAAGTCACGCACGTAGGCGGTGGCCAGATGATCTGGGAGTTGGTCCGGATGATCCGGGCTTCGGAGGTCCGGATGATCCGGGTCGGCGTCCGGATGATCCGGCAGTGTGGAGTAGCTGTGGGGGGTCCGGATGTCCGGGTCCTGGTCCGGACGTCCGGGTGTGGCCGGATGATCCTGGCCTGGGTCCGGATGATCCGGCTTCAGGTTGAAGCTTCGGGTGTCCTCGGGCGTTGTAGTCGGAACGTCCGGGCCGGGGTCCGGATCGTCCGGGCTGGGGCCTGATCGTCCGGACGGCGGTCCGGATCGTCCGGGCTTCTGCAGACTTTGCCCTTCTTCTTCTCCGTCTTCACTGTCGGTGTCAAAACCGGCGGATCTTGGGTAGGGGGTCCCGAACTGTGCGTCTAGGATCGATCGTAACAGGAGACGGGGGACACGATGTTTACCCAGGTTCGGGCCCTCTCTATGGAGGTAATACCCTACTTCCTACTTGATTGATCTTGACAAATATGAGTGTTACAAGAGTTAATCTACCACGAGATCATAATGGCTAAACCCTAGGAGCCTAGCCTATGTGTATATGGTAATGAATGTCCCCTATCCGGACTACCCCCTCTGGTTTATATAGACACCGGGGGAATCTAGGGTTTACATGGAGTCGGTTACATAAGAAGGAATCTTCATAGTTGGTCGCCAAGCTTGCCTTCCATGCCAAGGAGAGTCCAATCCGGACACGAGTATGGTCTTCGGTCTTTATGTCTTCACAGCCCATCAGTCCGGCCCATGGATAACAGGCCGAACGCCCGAGGACCCCTCAATCCGGGACTCCCTCAGTAGCCCCCGAACCAGTCTTCAATAGCGAGGTGTTCGGCACACATATTGTCTTGGGCATTGCAAGGCGGGTTCCTCCTTCGATGATCTCCAAGTAATGTATTCGGCCATTGATCCAAGGCCACCTCCTCGGCTTCTGGACGTTTAAATAATCTCCGCCCTCCACGTGTCGAGCGAATGCGGAAAGTCAGGGTATTTTTGCGAATAACACCCCGTCCACGCAAGGAAGAGCGCCTATTTAAAGAGATTGGATCCTAGATCCATTCAGTGCTACGCAGAAGAAATCCCCAGAGACTGCTTAGGAGAGATTGTTCCAGCATGGCCAGTTTCCTCAGCTCCTCCGCTCGTCCTGGCCCAGAGAAAGGTGAGTGGGAGAGGTGTTCTGTGTCTCATAGCCAATTGACGAAGTTGCAAATGCAGGGATTCCTTCCCCCTGCAGATCTAGTCCCTATTCGGACGGGGCTAGCTTCCTTCAATGAGGGGACTTAGGCAGAGGACTTCCCCAATCCGTCCGGGGGAGAGCGAGTGTGTTTTGTCCCCTACCTGCTAAGGGGCGTTGGATTTCCAATCCATCCGTTCCTCCGAGGGCTTCTGGAGTACTACGGCCTCCAGCTGCACAACTTCACTCCGGCCTCTATTCTGCACATTTCGGGTTACATCACTTTGTGCGAACTATTCCTGGGCGTCGAGGCTCATTTTGAGTTGTGGAGGAAGTTTTTCTGTCTCGTCCCACGCAATCATGAAGGGTCAATATTTGAAGTGGGCGGAGCCAAAGTATGGCGCATCGCCGATACCGGATATCCATCCGGCACACCAAGGATGGCACCTGATGGATGGCCCTCCGAATGGTTCTATATTGAGGACGTCCCGCTTCCCGACCCGTTTCGAAAGGGTCTTCCCGAATTTGCAGGCGTCCCGCTGAAGAAACGCCATAGTTGGCATCCCCGGAGTCTTGAAGAAGAAGACGGCGCGGAGGTTCGTCAGCTGATGAGCAAGATAAAAGAGCTCGCTCAGTCCAGGCTCACAGTAATCGAGGTTATGGCGATCTCCATAGCGCGAGGGGTTCAGCCGCTCCAATACAGAGGGCTTCCAGTGTGGCACTACAATGGGGAGGATGACGCCTCTCGCTGTGGCCGGAAAGGTCCGGACACCCCTGCCGCTTTGGCTAAGATATTAGCCGAACTGTTCAAAGGGGAGGAAAAGGAATTTCTTCGCAGACGGGTATTCTATGTATAACCCTCCTAGTTGGGTAAGGCCCTACCCCTCTGTTTTTACTCCTTCCATCTCCGAATTGCCTTTGATAAATTTCTAGTTTGTTTGCCTATGATAGCACTGGCGAAAGGTCACCGAGGGATTTCATAGTCCCGCCCCGCAGCCAGAGGATCACAACCGGGACCTTGACCCCGGGTTTGAAGAGGATCCGGATATATTTGTGGTGCTCGCGGAGGGGGTGTTTCACCAGACGAGCTATGATGGCACGAAAGTGGCCATCATCGCCGACTACCCTGGTCTCCTTCCTGCTTCAAAGGTAAGTAATCAAGAAACACCTTCTCTGAAAGGGTGCTCTTACTCTGCCTCACCCACCGCATTGTCACGCGTTCTTCAGGGGAGGCGTTCAACGATACCGAGGAAATCGGTTCCTGCGCCGGGCAGGCCTTCGAAGAGGAGGGCCGGTGAAGGCACCGCCGGGCCTTCATCGAGGAGGTAGGGATCAATATATTTTTCAGTGGTCGTATCCGACTGTGACCTATGCGCCCGTTTGATTACAGGAAAAAGGTTCGCCCAACTGTGTTCGGGGATCCGGCCGGCCGCGCTCCCAACAACCAAGATTTAGATCCAGTCGGGGAGACGGGGCCGACGTAAGAACAAAGCCGGACAGCCCCTCGGCCGAGGGTTCAGACAATATGTCTGTTACCAACTCGGAAGTAGAGAGCGCCATGAATCATCGGTGCTGCAGGGCTGTTTTACGAGACCCGAAGTTCTCAGACGAGGCATTTAATGCCTTTAGCTCGGGCGACGCATACATCCGAGCTGCTCGAGACGGGCTTAGAAAAGCCACGAGGCAATATCTGGCAGATGTGCAGGTAAGTTTACCTTGTCAAAAAAGGATAGCCGTATACCCGTGGCCCCCGAGACTGAAAGCAGTTGGCACAACTGATTTAAGGATCGTTGAACAACCAGGTCCTCAAGGAGAAGAATGGTCTGCTAGCCCAAGAGCTGGAGCAGTGTCGGGCGCAGCTAAAAGCTGCTACCGCCGAACTGGGAGACTTGAAGAAGTCGTCCTCTGGTATTGTTCCCTTCCACCAAGGAACAATAATTGTGTACCCAATGCGCTAATGTTGCTGCTGATTTCGCATAATAGGGTCGTCTGATCAACTTGAAGAGAAGCTGAAGGTCTCCCAAGAGGGAGAGAGAGAGAGGTGAAAAGGCAACACGCCACAGGCGAGCGTGTGCTGACCCGCGTTAGAGATGAGAAAAACAAGCTGCAGGATTCCAACAATGCATTGGGTGAAGAGTTGAAAGATATTCGAGCCCAACTAGCCGCTTCCGTGAAGGAGAACAAAGAACTGCGGGGCGGTATCTTCAGTATGTGTCCGAACTATTTGTAACTTAGCTCAAAGATAAATGGGACTGATATAGTCATGGTTGCAGGTGCACTGACGGGCCGTCCTGAAGAGGAGGCATCCGGATCATCAAGTGATCTACTGCAGAGGCTGCCAGAAGTGCACGAGCATGCTCGGCTAGCCATGCGGAGTGTGGCTAAGGCCTTATGGCCGTCCGACTCCCCTCCAGGAAGTATGGAGGAGCTTGTAGAGCTGTTCAAGGGAGCACGGCGGCGTATCCAGCTATGAAAGATATCGGCCTGCCGAGAGGGTGCGCGGGAAGCCTGGGCCATGGTGAAAACGTGATATACCAAGCTGGACCCGAATCACATGGCCAGGGTCGGACCACTAGGGTCAAATGGGGAATAAATTCCCGTTAGTTTAGTATATGACCAAGTAGAGGTGGCCGCAAAATATTCCCAATAGGATTGTAAGCTAGACTGCCTGTTAGATGGTATAGAGGACGAAGTGTTTGAGTCCAAGTGACTATGTACTTTCCTCACCATGTGGAATTCTAGCTGAATTGTATATCATTTGTCATGGCAGACCTTTTCGCTTCAACCTCCGGACCCGAAGGTGCAGAGTGTTTCCGAACACTGTTACGGCCGAACAGGCCGGGGTATGCGTGGAAAACTAAGTGTAGGGGTCATAGTTGCTTGATCAGACAAGTTGTATCCGGCTAGTTATGTTATATTACATTGAGATTGTAAGAAACATCTTCCAGGGAGAATAGTTCCGTTAAGGGTTCCTTTCCCTGGGTGTGCATGCATTAGTAGACATGTCCGAATTGTGATGTAAAAATCATAGTGTGTATAGCTTCTGGGGGTTCACAATAGAGTGAGTACAAAGAATATTTTTCATCCACCGATCGAATATTCCCTTAATAACGCTAGCTTTCGGCTTCACCCAATCTGAGGTACACATTCGGATGACCCGACAGTAACAATCGTAGAGGTGCTCCCTTTACCACCTAGCCGAACAATCGGGAACGTAGGGGTAAGCACAGGAGCCAGGCAACCCAGCTTGGCCAAAACTTAAGTCATATCGATGCATATAATGGTGAAGAAAAGACACACGGGAAAAATGCGTATGTATGATGAGCTTGACGCTCGGCAAATAATGTTAACAAGCTTCTATTCAAGAAGCCCCAAGGTATAGCGGACGTACATATGTAAAGATGTGTACGTCAGCGGTGTTCAGCCGAGCCGTATGAGAGCTTTAAAGCGAAAAAATAAAGGTGGAAAAGAGAGAAAAAGAAATGGAAACTACAGGGGAGAAGGGGACGAACAAAGAATTCGGCGCTAGCCATAAAACCTTCGGAGTCTGGCCGCGTTCCAGGGGTTCGGCTCTAGGAGATTGGCTGATGCATCACGAAGATGGTATGCTCCGCCAGTAAGGACTTCGTCGATTATGAAAGGACCCTCCCATTTGGGCTTGAGTTTGTCCTTTTTCTTCTCCGGCAAGCGTAGAACAAGTTCGCCAACGTTGTAAGTTTTGGCCCGTACTTCTCTGCTTTGATATCTTCGAGCCTGCTGTGATAGAATGCTGAACGGGCTTTGGCGACGTCGCGCTCCTCCTCCAGGGCGTCTAGGCTGTCCTGCCGATCCAACTCGGCCTCTTTCTCTTCGTACATACGCACTCGAGGTGAGTCATGTATAATATCGCAGGGCAATACGGCCTCTGCACCGTACACCATGAAGAAAGGTGTGTATCCGGTAGTACGGTTGGGCGTGGTCCGCAGCCCCCAGAGTACGGAGTCGAGCTCCTCGACCCAGTGCTTGTCTCATTCTTTCAAAGATCGCACTAGCCTGGGTTTGATGCCGCTCATAATAAGACCATTGGCTCGCTCGACTTGACCATTTGTTTGCGGGTGGTAGACAGAGGCAAATCGAGCTTAATGACCAGATTAGCACACCAGGTTTTCACCTCATCGGCTGTGAAATTGGAACCGTTATCGGTGATGATGTTGTGCGGGACACCATAACGGTGCACCACATCGGATATAAATGCAATCACTGGTCCGGACTCGGCCGTTTTAACTGGTCTAGCCTCTATCCACTTGGTGAATTTGTCCACCATGACCAGCAGATACTTTTTCTTATTGCTTCCCCCTTTAAGGGGTCCAACCATGTCCAAGCCCCAGACCGCAAAGGGCCATGTAATGGGGATTGTTTGTAGGGCGGTTGGGGGCATATGGCTTTGGTTGGCGAAGAGTTGGCATCCGACGCAGCGCTGGACGGGGTCATGTGCGTCTGCTCGAGCCATAGGCCAATAAAATCCTGTCCGGAAGGCCTTGCTGACAAGTGCCGGGGCTGCGGCGTGGTGCCCACCGAGACCGGCATGAATTTCTGCCAAGAGTTGCCGCCCCTCCTCCTCGGAGATACACCTTTGAAGGACTCCGGCAGTGCTTTTCTTGTAGAGCTCTCCTTAGTGAACTTTATAGGCCTTCGAACGCCGGACAATGCGGCGAGCCTCGTTCTAATCTTCTGGGGGCTCCTTCCTATTAAAGTAGGCCAAGAAAGGTTCGGTCCACGGGGCAATTAATGCCATGATGAGGTGGGCCAATGGTGTTATTTCGGTGGCAGAGCCTCCGATGATATTGGCATGTTCGCTATCTATGTTTGTGTTCGGAACAGGACTATCATTGCTATCCCCCGTGCCACACCACGGATGGCTTAAAGAGCCTTTCGAGGAAGATGTTAGGTGGGACGGGGTCGCGCTTAGCACCGATGCGAGCAAGGACATCTGCCGCCTGATTACTTTCGCGGGCGATGTGATGAAATTCGAGCCCCTCGAACCGAGCCGACATCTTTGAGACGGCATTGCGATAAGCTGCCATCTTTGGATCTTTGGCGTCAAAGTCTCCATTAATTTGGGATATTGCGAGGTTTGAATCCCCGCGCACCTCCAGGCCCTATATGCCCATTGATACGTCCATCCGAAGGCCATGTAGCAAGGCCTCGTATTCAGCTGCGTTGTTGGAGTCTGTGTATAATATTTGGAGTACGTACTGGATGATATCTCCTGTGGGGGACGTTAATACGACGCCCGCCCCTAGTCCTGCAAACATTTTGGAGCCGTCAAAGTGCATTACCCAGTTGGAATACGCGCCGTACTCTTTAGGGAGTTCGGCCTCTGTCCATTCGGCGACGAAGTCAGCCAGCACCTGGGATTTGATGGCTCGACGTGGTTTGTACGTGATGTCGAATTGCAGGAGCTCAATTGCCCATTTGGCAATCCGGCCCGTTGCATCCTGGTTGTTGGTTATATCATTGAGGGGCACTTCGGAAGCCACCGTGATCGAGCACTCCTGAAAGTAGTGTTGCAATTTTCGAGATGCCATGAAGACTGCATATGCTATCTTTTGATAGTGAGGGTACCTGGATTTGCATGGTGTGAGGACGGTGGATACGTAGTATACCGGCTTTTGAAGTGGGAATTTGTGTCCGTCTTGTTCTCGTTCGACGACGAGCACGGCGCTCACCACTTGATGTGTTGCCGATATGTATAGCAACATGGGTTCACCTGCGTTTGGTGCGGCCAGGATTAGATTGCTTGCTAGGAGGGTCTTTATTTCCTCCAGTCCGGCAGTCGCCGCATCTGTCCATTCGAAGTTATCTGTGCACCGTAAGAGGCGATAGAGTGGGAGTGCCTTTTCTCCTAGTCTGGAGATAAAGCGGCTTAGTGTGGCCACGCATCCTGCCAGTTTTTGGACCTGTTTGAGGTCTGTTGGTGTAGCTAATTGTGACAGAGCTCGGATTTTGGCCGGATTTGCTTCGATTCCTCTATTGGAAACTATGAAGCCCAGCAGTTTTCCAGCGGGGACGCCGAAGACACACTTCTCCGGGTTGAGCATAATGTCATAGGCCCGGAGGTTGTCAAACGTGAGACGTAAGTCGTCTATTAGTGTTTTGACATGCCTAGTCTTAATGACGACATCGTCAATGTAGGCTTCTACCGTTTTGCCGATCTGTTTCTCCAGGCATGTTTGGATCATGCGTTGGTATGTCACGCCGGCGTTCTTGAGCCCGAAGGGCATAGTATTGAAGCAGAATGGCCCGTATGGGGTAATAAATGCTGTTGCAGCTTGATCGGATTCCTTCATTTTGATTTGATGGTATCCGGAATATGCATCGAGGAAACACAGTGAGTTGTGTCCTGCGGTGGCGTCAATGATTTGATCAATGCGGGGAAGGGGAAAAGGATCCTTAGGGCAAGCCTTGTTGAGATCCTTGAAATCGACACATAGGCACCATGATTTATCTTTCTTTGGTACCATCACCAGGTTTGCCATCCAGTCTGGATGCTTGATTTCTCTAATGAATCCGGCCTCGATGAGCTTGGCCAGCTCCTCCCCCATTGCTTGTCCCTTGGGTTCGGAAAAGCGCCGCAGTGTTTGCTTGACTAGTTTAAATCCCTTTAATATGTTGAGGCTATGTTCGGGCAACTTGTGCGGGATCCCTGGCACATCTGAAGGGTGCCAGGCAAATATGTCCCAGTTTTCGTGCAGGAACTCTCGTAGTGCGGCGTCAACTGTTGGTGTCAGTTGAGCTCCGATAGATGTTGTCTTCTTGGGGTCCGTTGGGTGGACCTGGAATTTGACTATTTCTTCTGGTGGTTTGAATGAGGTGGATTTGGGGCGTTTGTCGAGGATCACATCGTCCCTGTCCACTGTGGAGCGTAGTGCAGTTAATTCTTCGGCCGCGAGGGCTTCGGATAGCACTTCCAGGGCCAGGGATGCGATTTTGTTTTCAGCGCGGAGTGCTATGTCCGGATCACTGACGAGAGTGATTGTACCGTTTGGTCCGGGCATTTTGAGCTTCATATATCCGTAGTGAGGTATAGCTTGGAAGCGTGTGAAAGCATCCCGCCCCAACAAGGCGTGATATCCGCTGCTGAAAGGGGCCACTTGGAAGGTTATTCTTCGGATCGATAGTTCTCCGGCGTGCCGAATACCACGTCAAGTGTGATTTTGCCCGCGCATCGCGCCTCCCGACTGGGAATAATTCCCCGGAAGGTTGCGTTACTTTGTTTGATGCGGTTCCTGTCTATTTCCATTTTATGGAGTGTGTCCTCATAAATGAGATTTAGTCCGCTGCCACCGTCCATGAGGACCTTGGTGAGTCGAAACCCATCCACGATGGGGCTGAGGACCAACGCGGCTGGTGCTCGTACTGTTCTGTACTTTGCTTCGTCACCGGCGTTGAATGTTATAGCCGTGTCGTTGCATGGGCTTATTACAGCAATTTGGCATACTTCGTCGAGCTCGCGAAGTGCCCTTTTGCGCTTGTTATTTGAAGCGAATGTCTCAAAGACTGTCAATACTCTTGGGTCGTCCTCTTCTGGGGGATACTGTTCCAGGGCGTCCTTTATAAGGATGTCCTCGCCGCTCTTGGCTACCTGTCGTAGTATCCAACATGCTCTAAGGCTGTGGGTTGCCACGGTATCTGTTGTTGTATGTATTTTGCATGGGCCATCGAGCCACCCCTCCAGAACGGTGCCATGCCGTATAGCGGCTTTGTGTTTTTTGACTGTTGGACTGGTCGTGCCACGAGGGTACGCCCTTTTCGCCTGTAGGGGGAGTTGGGTTGGGGCAGGTGGTTCCCAGCGAGCTGCCCGAGTTTCCCAGGCGCTCTCCATCGCGCAGTACTTTTGTACGATGGTTGCTAAGTCAGCAAATTTCAGTATGCGGCGGCGATTGATGGCGTTGAGGATTCCTTCGTCCGCGCAATTTTTGCAGAACGCCGATATTGCGTCCTCGTCATGGCAATCTGTTACCTTGTTCTTGACGAGGAGGAATCTGGCCCAGAAGTGGTGGACCTTTTCCTGAGATTGCTGTTTTATGCTCATGAGAGCCTCTCTGTCCGGGTGGGTGGGTGGAATTAAATCCGAACCCCGACCTAACCTATTGTCCCGAATCTGACGACCTTTCGGACTGGACAGTCCGGGCTCCGGAATATCTTCTGATTGTTTGGGACCGCCGTCCGATGCTATGTTCGAAGGGCTGGTTGCATCCTTTCGCGGGTGAGTATCCGGCTCTTCATGAACGGCGATCCGAACATAATCCGTCTTCGATATAGAAGAAGACTCGTCGTCCTGCTCCACGACTACCGCGATCTGGTGGGTGACCGGTGGAGTTTCAGTTTCTCCCTGATCGGTTTTAGGCCCGATCTGATCGTAGTCGGTGGCGATTCCCAAAGCAGCGATGCGATCTAGGAGCTTGTTTAAGGACGAAAACTCAACCGGATCCATCTGCTTGGAGTGCTCGGAGTTGATGCGAAGGGGATTTTCGATGGCCCGAGAGGTCATAGTCCGCTCCGCGGCCGAACGGGCGATCATAGTAAAGTCGCCCAGCCGGAGGGTTTAGCCCGGGGCGAGAACTACTCCGGCGGTAATGTTGTTAATGACAAGGCGAGCCATCGAGCCTTTCATCGACGGCACAGTGGAACTCTCAATGAAAGCACCAATGTCGGTGTCAAAACCGGCGGATCTCGGGTAGGGGGTCCCGAACTGTGCATCTAGGATCGATGGTAACAGGAGACGGGGGACACGATGTTTATCCAGGTTCGGGCCCTCTCTATGGAGGTAATACCCTACTTCTTGCTTTATTGATCTTGACGAATATGAGTGTTACAAGAGTTGATCTACCACGAGATCGTAATGGCTAAACCCTAGGAGCCTAGCATATGTGTATATGGTAATGAATGTCCCCTATCCGGACTACCCCCTCCGGTTTATATAGACACCGGGGGAATCTAGGGTTTACATGGAGTCGGTTACATAAGAAGGAATCTTCATAGTTGGTCGCCAAGCTTGCCTTCCACGCCAAGGAGAGTCCGATCCGGACACGAGTATGGTCTTCGGTCTTTATGTCTTCACAGCCCATCAGTCCGGCCCATGGATAACAGGCCGGACGCCCGAGGACCCCTTAATCCGGGACTCCCTCATTCACGTCCATCTTCCTCTTCAGATTCTCCTTGCTCCTTGGCGTCTCCATGGCTAACTCCTTGGAACCCGAGTATGCACAATGTCTCCGTTTGAGGTAGTAGCCATGTCTCATGTTCATCGAAGTGGAATTGTGAGAGGAGAGATGTCACCTCGGTTTTGAGAGCTCTTGCACGTGCTCGAGGCATGGGTCCACTATGCACTTGGTGGGTTGATGGTAGGTCCATGGGGATGACCTTGGGATGCTCCGCATCATCTCCCCTCCCTTGGGAAAGATCCGACCTCGGATCGAAATCTTCATCACCATGGTAGGGCGAGAGATCTTTGACGTTGAAGATGTCGCTCACAGAGTACTTGTCGCGTGGGATGTCGATCTTGTAGGCGTTGTTGTCATAGCGTGCAAGCACCTTGAAGGGTCCATCAGCTCGTGGTAGAAGTTTGGATTTGCGTTCGTTGGGGAAGCAGTCCTTGCGAAGGTGTAGCCACACAAGATCTCCAATGTTGAATATCATGGGTCGCTTGTTGACGTTGAGCTTGGTCGCGAGTCGTTGTACTTGGCGCTCAATGGTGTGCCTTGTATGTTCATGTATCTTCTTGAGGTGGTTGACTCGGGTACTCGCGTCCATGTTTGTGCGCTCTTGTAGCGGTAGAGGTAGAATGTCCAATGGGGACAATGGGTTGAAGCCGTAGACGACCTCGAAGGGGGACTTGCCGGTAGTCTTGTGTCTTGCTCGGTTGTAGGCGTACTCGGCGATAGGTAGGCACTCCTCCCACTCCTTGATATTCTTCTTTATCAACATGCGTAGTAGAGTGGAGAGTGTTCGGTTTGTCTCCTCCGTTTGGCCGTCAGTTTGTGGATGATATGCCGTGGAGAATAGTAGCTTGATTCCGAGCTTGGCACATAAGGTCTTCCAAAAGTAACTCAAGAACTTGACGTCGCGGTCCGAGACAATCGTCTTTGGCACTCCATGTAGACGCAATATTTCCCTACAAAAGAGATTGGCAACATGTGAAGCATCGTCTATCTTGTTGCAAGGAATGAAATGAGCCATTTTGGAGAATCGATCAACAACAACAAAAATGGAATCCTTGCCGTTTCTAGTTCTAGGCAAACCAAGCACAAAATCCATGCTAATATCTTCCCATGGTTGATACGGAATTGGAAGAGGCATATATAATCCATAGGTTGAGCTTTAGACTTAGCTTTGCAACATGTAGAGCATGGGTTGGTGAAGCGGTTGACGTCGAGGAACATCTTAGGCCAAAAGTAGTTCTTAGAGAGCGTAGCAAGGGTCTTGTCGCGTCCAAAATGTCCCATTAGTCCTCCTCCGTGAGATTCTTGCAAAAGCAACAAACAAAGAGAAGACCCGGGGATGCAAAGTTTGTTAGCCCTCATAAGATATCCATCTTTGATGTAATAGCGCTCCCAAGATGTGTGCGTCAAACATTTGGCATAAGGAATGGCAAAAGTAGGATCATGCTCATACAAGTCTTTTATGTGCTCAAAGCCAATGACATTCAATTCAAGTTGAGTAACAAGCATGCATATACGGGAAAGCGCATCCGCCACAACATTTTCCTTACCTTTAATATACTTGATGACATAAGGAAAAGACTCAATAAATTCACTCCACTTAGCATGACGCTTGTTCAACTTAGTTTGACCCTTAAGGTATTTAAGTGTTTCATGATCGGTGTGAATGATGAATTCATGAGGGCGTAGGTAATGTTCCCATTCACGCAAAACTCGCACTAAAGCATATAGCTCTTTGTCATAGATGGGGTAATTGAGTTGCGCTCCGGAAAGTTTCTTGCTAAAATATGCTATGGGGCGCTTCTCTTGCGTTAACACCCCTCCTATGCCATTGCCACTAGCATCGCAATGAATTTCAAAAGGTTTTGTCAAAATTGGGTAATGCAAGCACGGGAGCATGAGTAAGCAAATTCTTAAGCTCATTGAAAGCGATGTCTTGGGATGATCCCCAAACAAACGGTGCATTTTTCTTACTCAAAGCATGCAAAGGTGAAGCAATAGTGCTAAAATCCTTCACAAATCTACGGTAGAAACCGGCTAGACCAAGAAAACTACGCATTTGTTGCAAATTTTTTGGTTGGGGCCAAGTTTTAATAGCATTGATCTTAGATACATCAACATGAACACCCTTAGAAGATACTACAAAACCCAAGAAAACAAGCTTATCAACACCAAGGAGGCATTTTTCCATGTTAGCATAAAGTTGCTCTTTTCGAAGAGTTTGTAGCACGGTGCGAAGGTGGGTGACATGCTCTTTGAGAGATTTGCTAAACACAAGGATATCATCAAAGTAGACAACAACAAATTCACCAATGTAAGGGCGAAACACATAATGCATGAGACGCATGAAAGTGCCGGGTGCTTCCGATAAACCCATAGGCATGACTAACCACTCATACAAACCAAACTTTGTTTTGAAAGCGGTTTTCCATTCATCACCCTCTTGTATGCGTATTTGATAGTAACCACTTGTAAGATCAATTTTGGAAAAGATAGTGGCACCGCTAAGGTCATCAAGCATATCATCAAGGCGTGGAATGGGGTACCTATAGCGAACGGTGATAGCATTGATGGGTCTACAATCGGAACACATGCGAAAGCTACCGTCTCGTTTTGGCACAAGGATGATCGGTATGGCACAAGGACTCAAACTTTCGCGCACATGTCCATGGTCTATGAGATGCTTTACTTGCCTTTGTATTTGTTTGGTTTCTTCAGGGTTTACTCGGTAGGGAGCCTTGCTTGGAAGTGGCGCTCCGGGGATGAGGTCGATGCGGTGCTCGATGCCTCGTAGTGGAGGTAGACCCTGTCGGGTGGTAGGTGCGACATATGCCAACGGGTGGCTTATCATTGTGGGAGCCAGTAAGACATCGTCGGTGCCTGGAAACGAGATGAGGCGAAGACATGCACGCCGGCGGATCTTACCTAGGTTCGGGCCTCTCCATGGAGATAACACCCCTAGTCCTGCTCTGCGGGGTCTCCGCATGATCACTAGATCAATACAAGTAGCTACAAGTGCTCCTTGAGCTGTCTAGCTAGAGGAAGAAGAAGGGCAAGGCTAGCTCTCCTTTTCTCTCTATGTGGTGTGTGAAACTCTATGAGATCCACCCTTTGCATGGGTGTCCCGGGGGGTTTATATAGGCCTACCCCCCAGGGGTACAATGGTAATCCAGCTGGGCGCGGGTCCCAGCCGTCAGCGTGCGTGCTCGCCGGCTTCTCCGCCGGTCATTGGGGCCCGCCGACTGGTGGGTCCCGCCGGCTGCCGGCCTCTTGGCCGACAGGCCGGCCCCACCGCTTGGGGGCTTTGTCGGTGGCTGGTTACTGTCGCCTCGCCTCTGATGATGAGAGCTTTGTTGAGGTAAGCATGGCTAAAGTGTCGCCGCCTAGCGGGCTCCCACTGTAGCCTTACCTCGTCTTGTCTCCTTAATGAGGCACATGTTCCGAGGGAGGGAGGTAGCCGGCTATTGGGAGCCGGCCACACCCCTGGCCGACTAGAGGAGGCCAGGCCGCCTTCGGGTGTCTCTCTGGCAAAAGGGGCCCGCCGCCTATGGGCCGTACTGGCGCCTGTCGTGGGTGACATCAAGGCCAACACGGCTACAGTGCCGCGCCAGACGGGGGATGGCTGGCCCGTACGGCGCCCTGTGGCCATGCCTGCTCCGGGATTCGGGGGTAATGGGCGGTACTGCGGCCACGCCCCATCCTACCGCCGTTATGTGGGTACAGTCTTAGTAGGCGCAGTCTTGGCCGGCTCCTGGGAGCCGGCTTTCTTCATGGCCGGCTTCTAGGAATCAGTTTCTTCATGGCCGGCTTCTGGGAGTCGGTCCTCTTGGGGCCGGCTTCCTGGAGTCGGCTATCTCGTATCTTCCTTGGGGGAGATTTCTGAGGTTGGGTCGCCTTCTGGGAGTCGGCCCTGGGGACAGCCGGTCGAGGGAAGGCGGCCCTATGATTTGTATGCTCTAAGGCTTGAATGGCTTGATAATTTTTCAAAGAGCCAGGGGGAGTCGGTTAGGCTACCCGTGGCCATTTACTCCGACAGTAGTCCCCGAAGCTGGTTGGGCTTCGAGGCTGAGAGGAGGTCGAGAAGCTCGGTCAGCTTCTCATCTTGACGAGCCAGCAGTTGGGGGACGGCTTCGGTTGGGCGCGCCGTCTTGGCGAAAATTTTGAAGTCGGAAGGCGGGAGTCTGTTGGCGCGTGCGCCGAGCTGTGGGCCGGCCGCTTGCGAACCACGTGGCGTCCCTTGCCTGAAAAGAGCCTGCCAACCCACGCGCGCGACAAGACGTCGCCGCAGGTCGAGGGCCCACCACTCCTATGCCCAGGCCCAGGCGCGGATTCTTTGCGGCCCAAAGCCGTCCGCACGTCTTCCGGCGGCGGTTTCCGCACGCCGTTAGGGCGCAATAATCGCGGGACGTGGGGGAGTGGGCGCAGTTAATCCCACGTTCCTCCCCACGCCTCGCCTCCTCGGCTTCGCCGCACGAGGCTATAAGTAGGGGGAGGAGGGGAACCGGCAGACGCTCGCACGCTCCTCTCCTCTCCGCCATCTTCTTCCTCCTGCTTTCCCTCGCAGCAGCGCCTCGCCGCCGCGCCGTCCCACCATTCTTTTCTCCGCCGCCACACTCATTCTTGCCAGCCTCACGCCGCTATGCAGTACGGCGGGGACTGGGATGGCTCCAACGTCCATATGGACCACATCGAGTTCCTGCGCAAGACGCGGCGGTTGCCCGGCGTGGACCAGGTGCGGGTCCGTCTCGTGCCTGCGAAGGAGATCATGCCGGAGCCGGAGGAAGGCGAGCGGGTGGTCTTCCGCTCGCATTTCCTGCGCGGCATCGGCCTGCCGGCGAGCGCTTTCTTCCTCTCCTTCCTCGAATTCTATCAACTCCAGCCGCACCACCTCACCCCGAACACGGTGGTGCTGCTGTCCGCCTTCGTCACCTTGTGCGAAGGCTATCTTGGCGTTCTCCCCACCCTCGAGCTCTGGGGGGAGTTCTTTCAATCCAAGCTGGGCACCCATATGCAGGGCGTGCCGGCCCAGAGTGGTGCCTTCATTGCGATGCGGAGGCCGGCGGACAACCCCTTCCCCGTCATCACGTTAATCCAGTTCACCTGGCAGAAGTCATATTTCTACGTGAAGAACGTCGCCCCGCAAGGCGACTACGTCAACTTGCCGGCTTATGTAGCCGGCCCGCCGGCTGGGAGGCAGCCCCAGTGGTCCTATCGGGCCGTGACGCTGTCGCAGGCTGGAGCAGCGGCCGTCGCCCGACTGTGGGTGATGATCCAGTCGGAGAGCCTGACTGGATCCGACTTGCTGGCCGCCTTCGTCGCGCGCCGGGTGCTTCCGCTTCAGAGCCGCCCTCACCTGATCTGTCAGATGAGCGGCCAGCTCGATCCGAGTTGGATGTGCACCAAGGACATGCTGCACGACGAGGTGGCCCATATGGTGAATTACCTTGCGAACTGCAAGCTCTCCGCAGAATGGCGGTTTGGCAAGGAGCCATATTCCCGGGCACATCCGCCGCCCACGGTATGTTCTCTTTTTCCCTTTCTTCTCTTAGTTTTGTCACCGAGTTCCATTCGGCCGACTCTGACTAGTCGGCACGTCTCGGCAGAGCCCTCTCCTTCGACCTGCAGCCGGGTCGGAGGCGGAGCGCCGATTCCTCCCCGACCGGGCGGAGCACGACCTGGAGGACCACGACTTGGGGGCGGCCGCCATGGATGAAAACACCGAGGCGGGTGGCGGCGAAGCCGGCGGCGAAGCAGGCGGCTCCGGGCTGGGAGCCAGCTTCGACGACTGGCCGGATGACGACGAGGCGGAAATCGTCCCACGCCGCCAGCCGGTGCCCGGCCACGGCGCGGGTTCTTCCGCCGCGCCGCCTGCTCGGGGCGGCGGGCAAAAGCGCCGTGCCGCATCGGGCTTGTTCGGCAGCCGGCCGAAGAAGCCCAAGGGCGGGGCGGCGGCGACCAGGCAGGATGAGGTGGCCGTGAAGGCGGCCCGCTTCCGCAAGGTGGTGAAGCAGCCGCAGATGGTGTCGGCGTAACTGTATATTCCTTTGTGCATTCTTTCTTCTTTTCTTGGTGATTTCTGAATCCTTGCCCTTTCTCAAAAAATTAGGGCTCCGCTTTCGCTCGAGCGGGTTGCTACCGCCTCCGTCGTTGGATCGCCGGGAGGATCCGGGAGCACCCGCCGCGTGGACCCCCGCGCCGAGCTTCAGGCGGCGACGGAGCGAAACGCGCGGGAGGCGCGGGAGGAGCGGGGGGCGGAGGAGTTGAGGGCGGCTGCCGCCAAGGTGGCACAGGAGGAGGAGGCGGCGAAGGCGCGTGCCAACGCAGCGGCCACGGCCCAAGCGGAGGCTGCGGTTGCGGCGACAGCGGAAGGGGTCTTGCTCGTCACCCCGCTGTGTGTCGCGGCGCCCGAGGTCCCAGAGCCCCCGCCAGAGGGAGCCGGCAGCGATCGGCCGGGCTTGGAGAGGGAAGACGACGTCGTCGTCCCAGAGAGGGAGGCGGTACCGGCCCCGCCGACTGGGGCGGCTCAAGGCGGCCGGCCGATCGTGCCGCCTGCGCAATCGGCCGAGGGCGAGCCGGCCGCGAGGACGGACCTGGTGGTCCAGTCGCCATCGCGCCAGCGCACGGGGAAAGCCGTATCGAACCCGCAGAAGGCCGCTGGCTCCAGCTCGTCGTCCCAAGACGTGGAGGCGGCCTGCGCCAGCTCAGGGTGGATGCCGGGTGGAGGGACGGCTGTGGTGAACGTGGCAGCGCAGGATGTTCGGAACCGCCTTCAGTCCCAGGCTGCGGCGCTGAGGAAATACAATGATGAGTTCCTTGTGACGCGGGCGGCCATTTGGGTTAGTCTTCCTATTTTTGCTTTTTTGATCTTGGTTTCTTCCGTGGGGGCGCGTCAGCGCACCCACTGGGTGTAGTCCCCGAGTTCCGAGTCGGCTGTTGAGCAGGCGGCTTGGAACTTCTTAGCGGGCTTTGTTTTGCTATCTTGTTCTCATTCGCTCCTCTGTCTGACTTGCAGGACTACCACAACCTCCGCGCGGCTGCCTTCAACTCCCAGGCTCGGGAGCTGACCCAGAAGAGTGCTGATCTGTCTGAGAGCCGGGGTAAGTGCTTCGTCTTTTATCTCACGTGGGGGCGCGTCAGCGCACCCACTGGGTGTAGTCCCCGAGATTCGGGCCGACTGCTGAGCAGTCGGGTCGGATCTTCCTTGAAGACTTCTTCCTTATTGCTTCTTTCTTTTCTGCCATCCCTGCAGCGGCCAACGCCTGTCTGAGGGAACAGCTGGGCGGGGCTGAGGCCGCCCTCCATGCTAAGGAGGCCGAGTTTGACGCCTTGGCACAGGAGCGTGACCGCCTGGCCAAGAGGTTGGCCGACCAGGAGAAGAGCCACAAGGCGGCCCTGAAGGCGGTGCAGGACAGCGAGGCCGCCCTCCAAGCCGAGTATCAGATAGAGGCGGCCAGCTGGGCCGAAGCGAAGCAGACGCTGATCAACGGCTATGGCCAGATCGAAGACTTGGTTGACGGTAGGCCGCCTTCTTCTTCGTCCTTGCTTGCCGCTTGCCGTTTAGCTCATTTTTTGACTTGGTATTTTTCTCTTCTTTCTCTTTCTTCCTTGCGCAGAGTACTTCCCTGGATACTCTACCGCCGCCAACCAGGTCGTCGAGGCCCACCGCGAGGCACGAAGGCAGGCTGGCGCCGAGATCGCGCCAAACGCTCGCCGGACGCTGGAGGAGCAGCTCTTGGCGATTCAGGCCCGCCTCCAGCCGGCTCATCGCATGCTCCGCCGGCTTCAGCGTGTTGGGGCGCAGGTGTTGGCCGCTTTCTGGCCTGGTGAGGTGATTCCCCGCACCCCCAGTCGGACTGCCGACTGGCTGGAGGTGGCGGTCGGTCGCTTCGAGGCCTGGAAGGCTTCTGCGGCTCGGTCCGGCGCCAGGCGGGCGCTGGAGTTCGCCAAGGCCTGGTATCCCGAGTTGAGTTTGGACCAGCTGGCCACCTGGCGGCAGGTGGCCGACACAGAGCTGGAGCCGGCGTGGCCGGCTATCATCCAGCGGGCTTCGGCGACTGCCGATTATACCGACACCAGCGCCTTCGCTCCTGAGGTGGACGACAACGGCGTTGCCCAGCCGGAGAAGTGGTTCGAGCTGAACCCGGCAGACGGCGAGGACTCGGCGGAGGAGATCGACTCCAGCGACGAGGGCGAGGAGGAGGAGGAGGAGGAGGATGAAGACGCCGCGCCAGATGGTGGAGCGACCGGTCAGCCTCAGCTTGACCGTGCCTCCAAGCAACAAGGCACGCGTGGGTGCGCCGCCTGCAACCGGCGATGATCAAGCTGAGACCCGCCAGCCGGCCACTCCTCCAGCCGGCGGCGCCGTCTCCTCCGACCAGCCCGGCTCCCCTGCTGCGCCCTTAGTCTAGTCTGCTGCCTCTACTTTCCTATTTCACCATTCTTGGAACAGTGTTTTGTTAAGTTTGCACAATTCCACCCACTGGGGGTGTATTCGAACTATATTGACTGCCGGCCGGTTTGGGGCCTTATGTGTAAATATAATTATGCATGCATTTGGCTTTCCCTTGTTCTTTGCTTTTCATCCTTCGGTTGTTTCCTTTGCCGCCCTCCCTTGGTTGCCGCCTTCCCAGCCGGACAGTTGCTCTGCAATCTGTGGCTGGGGAAGTGCTTGGGAGGGCAAGTACTCTAGCTTTGTTGGATTATAGCGAAGTGATTGGGAGGCCGGCCAGCCGGCTGTTTTGACAGCCGGCAAGCGTGGTTGGAGGCCGTCTTTGCGTTATATAAGTTCGTTAGTCCTTAGCCGTTTTTCGTGTGGGCATCCTTTCTGCCTTTGGCTCTTGCCAGTCGGACAGTCGGTTCTTCGAGCTGCGACTTTCAACAAGAGAGGGCTCGGGTGCCGGCGCACTACTCGTCTGACCTCAGGTAGAACTTTTAATATAACTGAAGGCGGCCAGTCCCCGGGCCGACTAGTCGAACCCGGTGCTAGACAGAAAATCAAATGTAATAATACATTCATGAGTATGACGCTCGTCATTCATAGATAAAGGAGGGCAGTCCCCGAGTGCTCCTGGGGGGGCGTTTGTCTCATATTTAATAAAAACGGTAGCATGGTACATACTGCTTTCAACTGTAAAATCTTCTCAGGAGGTTTGCGTTCCATGGTCGCTCCGACTCCTTGCCGGAATCATCCCTCTTGCGTGCTCTTGGTTTTTGTGCGTCGATCAGGTAGTAGGAGTCGTTGCCTAGTGCCTTGCTGATGACGAAAGGGCCTTCCCAAGGGGCCGAGAGCTTGTGCTGGCCGGCTGTTCGCTGGATCAGCCGAAGCACAAGGTCGCCCTCTTGGAAAGATCTTGGCTTGACCTTTCGGTTGTGGTAACGGCGCAAACCCTGCTGGTAGATGGCGGACCGGCTGAGTGCTAACAGCCGGCCTTCTTCCAGCAGGTCGACGCCGTCTTCTCGCGCTTCCTTGGCCTCCGCCTCCGTGTACATGGTGACCCGAGGCGAGTCGAACTCGATGTCAGTTGGGATGACAGCCTCGGCACCATATACAAGGAAGAACGGAGTGAAGCCGGTTGACTTGTTTGGGGTAGTACGCAGACTCCAGAGGACAGCCGGCAGCTCATCGAGCCAGCAGCCGGCCGATCGCTCCAGTGGTACGACCAGTCGGGGCTTGATGCCGGAGAGGATGAGTCCGTTTGCTCGCTCGACCTGGCCGTTTGACTGCGGGTGGGCAACGGACGCTAAGTCCAGTCGGATGCCCTGTGTCGCGCAGAAACGTGCCAGTGCTCCTTTGGCAAAGTTTGTGCCGTTGTCGGTGATGATGCTGTGCGGCACGCCATACCGAGTAGTGATGTCGGCAATGAATGTCACGGCAGTCGGCCCGTTCAGCTTCTTGATCGGCTTCGCTTCGATCCACTTGGTAAATTTGTCCACGGCGACAAGCAGATGTGTCAAGCCGCCGCGGGCTGTCTTGAATGGGCCCACCATGTCCAGCCCCCAGACGGCAAAGGGCCAGGTGAGGGGGATGGTCTTGAGTGCAGAAGCCGGCAGGTGTTGCTTGGAACTGAAGACTTGGCATCCTTTGCAGCATTTGACTATCTCTTTGGCATCTTCCAAAGCAGTCGGCCAGAAGAAACCATGGCGGAAAGCTTTGGCCACAAGTGATCTTGAGGCTGCGTGGTGGCCGCATTCGCCTTGGTGGATATCCTTGAGGATTGCTACCCCTTTCTCTGGCGCAACGCAGCGCTGGAAGACTCCAGTGACGCTGCGCTTGACAAGTTCTCTGTTTATTATTGCATATGCTTCGGCTCGGCGTTGCACTAGTCTTGCCGAGATCTCATCAGTCGGCAGCTCTCTGTTGACTAGGAAGTTGAGGATGGGCTGGGCCCATGATGGAGCTGTGACTTCTTCTACTGTTAGTACGGCCACTGTGACTCGGGTGGGTGGGTTGGGTGGTGGAGAGTTGGAGTCGGCCACCGCTTCTTGTGTCACTGCATTCCCTGGGCCAACTGCTGCAGTCCCCGGGCCGGGTTCTTAAGTCCCCGAGCCGGGTGCGACTACGGCAGTCCCGGGGTTGCTTGTCGAAGTCCTCGAGCCGCCTGCTGGGTTCCTCCAGTCGGATCCGGCTGCATCAGGGGCGGGCGGTACAAAGATAGAGTCCGACTCTGGAGACGGCTTGATAGATGGTTTGAGGAGGCGCTGGAGAGAGACACCGGTTGGTATAGCCTGTCGGGTGGAGCCGATCCGTGCCAGGGCGTCTGCTTGGTCGTTGTCGGCCCGTGGTACGTGAAGGAACTCGCACCCTTCGAAGTACCCACTGATCTGCTGGACGAGGAATCGATAGCTCGCCATGTTTGCATCCTTGGCGTCCCAGTCGCCAGATGACTGCTGGACCACCAAGTCCGAGTCGCCATAACACAGGATCCGGCGTATGCCGAGCTCTTTGGCTAGCCGGAGCCCGTGTATGAGCGCCTCGTACTCAGCCACGTTGTTGGAGGCGGCGAAGCGGATTTGCAGCGTGTATCTGAGCTTGTCGCCTTTGGGAGAGGTGAGGACGATGCCGGCTCCCAAGCCGGTGCGCATCTTGGACCCGTCGAAGTGCATCCGCCAATGAGTAGAGTCGGGAGCCGGCGGTAGGTACTGGGTCTCGGCCCAGTCGACGAGGAAGTCGGCCAACGCTTGGGACTTGATGGCGGTGCGGGGCTGATAGAAGATTGTGTAAGGTGCAAGCGCAATGGCCCATTTAGCCACCCGGCCGGATGCATCCCGGCTGCCTATGATCTCGGCAAGCGGGGCGGTGCACACGACCGTGATGGGATGCTCTTGAAAGTAGGGCTTCAGTTTCTTGGCGGCGAAGTATACTCCATAGCACATCTTCTGGTAGTGTGGGTAGTTTTGCTTTGAGCTGGATAGTACTTCGCTTAGATAATATACCGGCCTCTGGACTAGCTGGGCTCGGCCTTCTTCTGGGCGCTGGACCACGACGACTGTACTGACCACTCGGCTAGTTGCGGCAATGTAGAGGAGCATGGGTTCCTTCTCAGTCGGCGCCGCCAGGACAGGTGGAGTGGTCAGCATCTTCTTCAACTCATGGAAGGCTTGGTCTGCTTGGTCATTCCACTCGAAATGAGTGGATTTCTTCATGAGTCGGTACAGGGGGAGAGCCTTCTCTCCTAGCCGGCTGATAAAGCGGTTTAGGGAGGCTAGGCACCCGGTGAACTTCTGAACGTCTCGCAACTTGGTGGGAATCTCCATTCTCTCAATGGCCTTGATCTTCACAGGGTTGCACTCAATGCCACGTTCGGAGACCAGAAAGCCTAGAAGCTGGCCGGCTGGTACTCCGAACACGCATTTCTCGGGGTTGAGCTTGATCTGGAATCGGCGCAAGTTGGCAAATGTTTCTTTGAGGTCTTCCAGCAGGGTGCCGCGCTTTTCTGTCTTCACCACAATATCGTCTACGTAGACGTGGGCATTTCTGCCGAGTTGCTTGAGGAGGCATTTCTGCATGCAACGCTGAAAAGTGGCACTGGCATTCCTCAAGCCGAATGTCATAGTCAGGTAACAGAAAGCTCCGAATGGTGTGATGAAGGCGGTCTTCAGGCGGTCTGCTGGGTCCAACTTAATCTGGTGGTATCCTGAGTAGGCATCCAAAAAACTCAACAGCTCGCATCCGGCTGTGGAGTCTATTACTTGATCAATCCGTGGCAGAGCAAACGGATCTTTGGGGCAGGCCTTGTTGAGGCTAGTGTAGTCTATACACATACGCCATTTGTTATTCTTCTTCAACACCAAGACTGGGTTGGCAAGCCACTCTGGGAAAAACACTTCCATAATGAAGCCGGTGGCGAGGAGCCGGGCTATCTCTTCTCCTACGATTCTTCTCTTCTCTTCTGACTGTCTGCGGAGGGGCTGCTTGACCGGCTTCGCGTCCGCTCGGACGTGTAATTTGTGCTCGGCGAAATCCTTCGGAACACCCGACATGTCCTTTGGGGACCATGCAAAGATGTCTCGATTCTCACGGAGGAAGTCGACGAGCTCGCCTTCCTATTTATTGTCCAGGTTTGCACCAATGACTGCAAACCTCTCCGGGTTCTCCGAGTCCAGAGGTATCTTCTTCGTCTCCTTGGCCGGCTGGAAGGAGCCCTGCGCATCATACTCCTTGGGGTTGGGGGACAAGGCCGGCTGCTTGCCGGCCATGGCCACAACTCGTTCCAGCATCTTCTTCTCTTCTGCCACTACGAGGGACTTGGCCAGTCGGCTGCTGGCTGCAGCGCACTCGATGGACTTCTTGTAGTCGCCGGTCACTGTGATGATCCCCTTTGAGCTCGGCATCTTCATCTTCAGGTAGGCGTAGTGGGGCACAACCATGAACTTGGCTAGAGCAGGTCGGCCGAGCAAAGCGTGGTAAGGGCTTTCCAGATCCACTACCTCGAACCAGATCGCTTCTCGGCGAAAGTGATCCTTGTCTCCGAAGAGAACATCCATCTTGATCTTGCCGATCGGGGAATAGGACAGGCCGGGTACGATGCCATGGAAAACGGTCTGGCTCGGCATGAGCTGCTTCGCCTTGAGGTTCAACTTCTCCATGGTGTCGCGGTACAGTATGTTGATACTGCTCCCGCCATCAATCAGAGCGCGGGAGAATCGGGCAGCCCGCCACTCTATTGCGAGAATGACATCCAACACTAATGCGTAGGAGCCAGGGGACGGCATCACTTCTGGGTGATCAGCCCGGCTCCAGTTGATAGGCTTTTCGGACCAATGCATGAACTCGGGGCTGTTGGAGGCGACCGCGTTGACCTCTTGATGCTGTCGGCGCCGGTTGCGCTTGTCTTCAACCTGGCTCGTGAAGACGACGTAGGCGGCGTGCTCATCAGGGAACTCATCTTGAATGGCTCCGACTGCTGGTCGAGCAGCCGGCTGCTGGGGGGCTGGAGGCGGCGGCCCGGGAGGCGGAGGCGGCACCAGCCCCTCGCCCTTGGAGATCCGGTTGAGCCAGTGGCACTTTCGGGTCATGTGGTTGGATGGCTTCGCGCCACTGTGGAACTTGCAGGGGGCATCGAGAGTTTGCTCGTAGGAGAAGGCCGGCTGCCAAGCCGGCCTGCTGCCCTTCTTCTTGGGAGCGGGCCGCTCTTCGGGCTGCTCGTCTTCGACCGTGGCCACCTGCCGACTGCTGAAAGGCGGCATAGGGGCCTTGCGCTTGTGGTCGTTCTGGTAGGGGCGCCAATTGGAGTCGCCAGCTGGCGTCTTAGGAGCCGGAGCGAGCACCTTCCCAGAGGCGCCTACTCGGACCTCGGTCTTCATCGAGGAGTCAGCTGTGGCGTACTTGTCTGCAATGACCAGCAACTCGTCGAGGGTAGCCGGCTCATCGCAGAGGAGTCGGTGGTTGAGGAGGGTGCCCTCTCGGCACCCGGCTGTGAAGTATTCGATGGCCTGCACCTCGTGCACCCCCTCGCAGGAGTTGCGGAGCTCGGCCCACCGCGTGAGGTAGTCGTGGGTCGACTCGTCGGGCCCTTCGACGCATAGGGAGAGCTGGCGGGGCTTGGGAGGCCGCTTATACGTGCTGGTGAAGTTGCGAACGAAGACTTCCATGAAGTCCAGCCAGCTGTTGAAGCTGTAGGGCTTGAGGCTGTTGAGCCAGGTGCGTGCCGTGCCTTGCAGCATGAGAGGGACATACTGCACGGCTACGCGCCTGTTGCCGTTCGCTATACTGACAGCGGTGGAGTAGTCGATGAGCCAATCTTCCGGCTTCACAGAGTCGTTGTACTTGGGCGTGTCTCTGGGGAGCGAAAATCCTTTGGGGAAGGGCTCGTCGCAGATGCGGGGGCCAAAGCATGGCGGGCCGACATCATCTTCTTCTTCTAGCGCCAGGGATCGAGCTAGGTGGTCGATCCGGTGGCGGGCGTCATTCTCGCCGACTCCTTCGCGGCGGCCTAGTCGGCCACCGAGAGTCGGATGTGTGACATGTGGCGGGGTGGGATATCTCTCCCCCCGAGTCGGGGGAGGAGGCGGATTGCCTTGGCGCTCCACTGCTCGAGGGCGACCTTCCGCGTCGCGCTCGATGGTGATCCGAGTCCGGCTGCGGCTAGCAGCCGGCTCCTTGTCTTTTCTTGCGCGGGCGCCGCTCGCAGTCGGCGACCGGGATGTCGCGGCGTGCTCTCGGCGTGGGGGAGGACTCTCAGCGCGGGCGAAGGCTTCATGCCGTTCTGCGGCCGCGTCGATCAGCTGCTGGATGCGCCTTGTCATGTAGGGGAGCTCATCAGCCCCCAGCCCATTTAGCTCTTCAGCGGCCGCCTGAGCGGCTCGCAGATTCTCGAGTGGTGTGGCGTAGATGGGGCGGTCTGCCCCCAGCATGCTGGCGATGGCCGCGCCGCGCTTCTTGACGAGGCCGGCTCGGCTCGGGCCGCCATGAGGCGGCGTACCAAAGGCGGCGCGGTCGATTTCGCGCTGGTGAGCCTCGGTGAGGCGTCTCATGGAGGCTATCTTCTGACCCTCCGCGATGAGGGCAAGGCGGCGTGCCTCCCAGGTCTCGGCGTCGGCGTCGGCCGGGATGGGGACGGACAAGTCATGCATCGCCGCTTGTAGGGCGTCGTGGGCGCTCTCGCCCGAGTCGGCGACGTGGCTACTTTCCTAGGTCATGCCCGGCCTCGGCCAAACAATACGCCGCAACCCGACCTAGGCTTAATAGAGAGGTCAGCACCTCGGACTAATCCTATGCCCCCAGAGGTCATGGGCCATCGCCCCGGGAACTCCTGCACGTTGCGAGGGCGGCTGGTGAGCAGACCTAGCTACCTCCTTCAAAAAGGTAGGTGCTTACGCAGTCTAACCCGGCGCGCGCCGCTCAGTCGCTGACGTCTATTAAGCTTCGGCTGATGCATACGACGCAGAACACCCATACTATGCCCTCGTGATGGTTAGTGCTATCAGGCCAGAGGCCCCTCGGATCAAATATCCAAATCGTAGTGGATTAGGAACGCGTGGTAAAAAGCAGAGACTCACGAAAGATGTGACCCCGTCGCCCCGTCTCGAGGACTTGCGGCAAGGGCTAAGATTGCCCGGCCACGCCTCGTAATTATCTCGCGGGCACCCTCCAGGTCAACCCGACTCCTCATCACTCTCAAATATGCTCACGCGGGTACCCCTCAGGGCCGACCCATTTTTAGTAACAGGGTTCAGTGTAAAGTCATAGTAACCATAGTAACCGTGTGTCTAACACCAAGGGGAAAACCTGAGGAATCACCCTTGACGGATTCCACTCGATGTAATCATCAAGGTGAACGTAAGAGGATCCACCCTCGAGGTCCACACTTGAGGGGTTACACGACAGAGTCGTATCGGAAGTGGTTAAGGCGGAATCACCCTCGATGACCACGACCGAATAGCTACACTATAGGGTTAACATCAGAAGTGCTGATGAGGTCTCACCCTCAGCACTCGATAGTAACCCAGTAGTGTCGAGCAACTAAGAGGAAAGTGATGTGCGGTGTCGGGGCCTGGTCTTGGATCCCATTGATCGGGTCTTCGATGATGAAGCAGGGGCAACAAGGACAAGGTGGGGGTCACTGATGGATCACTAACCAACCTATACTAAGCAAGGTGTCAAAAAAAACCCTATACTAAGCAGCTTAGGATAAGCAGGTAAGGTAACAATAAGCAGGTTACAAAAGCAGGCTATGCATCAGAATAGGAGCAAACAATAACAGTAGCAAGATTGTCCTGGGGTGGAGTGTCCAGTGCTCCGACAGGCGTCGTCTCCAGTGCTCCGACCGGCGTCCCCTCTGGCGCTCCTCCCGGTGTGCCCCTGCTCCGCCTGCTCGCCAGATTGTCCTGGGGTGGAGTGTCTACGACTATCTCCTCCACCTCTGAATCGTCAGCGGCCGGCTCTAGGCCGCGCCCCTCCTTCGTCGGCGGCTCGACGACCGTCTCCGCCGACTCCCTACCCTCCGACATCTCCGGCCATGCCGGCTCCCCAGCGGCCCGCCTCCTCTCCTCCTCGGCCTTGTTTCGGGCCCGCCAAGCCACGCGCTCTGTGTCGGCCAGATCCAGGCCAAGGTCTTCCTCGGGCACGTGCTCCTCCCGGTTGATGGCGCTGCTCCGGGACGTCCGGAATGAAAAGCCACCTCCGAACGCGGTGTCCGTGGCTGCCAACGCCAGGTCGAGGGGCGTCCTGAGCCATGCGAAGAAAATATAAGAAAGATGCAGCCAAGCAGTTGGCAGAGATCAGCGAGGGAAACTTACACGGTCGCCGTCGGGATGGCCTGCCTCGTTGGCGGCACCGGGACGACCCGGTGTGCCCTCTTGGTGGTCGTCTTGCCGCGTGCTTCACGGCCGGCTTCGGCGCCGCGTCATCCTACCCGTGCGGCCGGCTTGCCGCGGCTGGCGCGAGGAACGACCCAACGTTGGCCGTCTTCCTCGGCCGTCTTGGGGGGTCGACGG
Organism: Triticum aestivum; assembly: GCF_018294505.1. NCBI lineage: Eukaryota > Viridiplantae > Streptophyta > Magnoliopsida > Poales > Poaceae > Triticum > Triticum aestivum. The sequence goes on along the minus strand of NC_057796.1, from coordinate 142,035,611 downwards.
TGACGTCCCGTCCCCTCGATGGCGCTGCACCATCAGCGGGCGTTAAAATCTCCACGTCGTCGTCCAACCAGTCTCGCAAGAGGTCTGGTTGCGGAGACTTACCTGCGCGGCGCGTCTCGTCGGCTTCAGCATCGGCCGTCTCCGGGTTCTCGGTGAAAGACTCCGCCCCCTCCGAGCGGGCCTACTCGATAGCCAGTACCTGCGTCCTCGTCCCGTCACGCGTTTGCCAGATTGCGTTCAGCAGTACCTCCCTCGTCGCATCAGGACAGAGGAAGATTTGAGACATTGCAAAAAATGAGGACCAAGGACTCACCGCCGGCGCGGGGTACTCTGTGTTGTAGGGCGCCTTCCCGAAGCACCAGTCAGGGGCCAACCCGGCCTTGGAGAAGGCATTCACCCGTCGGCAACCTGCTCCGGCAGCAACCTCCCAGAGAACATCCGGGTGGGATCACGACGGTCACCCATCTCGCCGATAATGTGCGCCTGACATTGCACCGGCAGCACCCAGCGCGCGATGAAGGCGGTGACAAGATCCGTCCCCTTGAGCCCCTCCCACACCGTCATCTCCCCGATCAGGCTGCACAGATTTTGCATCCCCTGCAATGGGTTCTTGGGCATGTGGCCCTAGTTCATCTTGGCGAGTGGTTGCTCATTGATGAAGGGGGGCAAGTTGATGGCGTCGGCTCCTCCGCCGACGTTGCGCATGTAGAAGAAGGTATTCTGCCACTTCTTGGCAGAATCCTCGATGGGCATCTTGGGGAACACCCCGTTCGGCCGAACCGAGACGACGATGGCCCCACAGTTGGACATAGCCCCGGCCTTCGGCCCCTGCTGCTTGAGGAAGAAGAGGCGGCTCCAGAGCTCCACATCTGGCTCCACCCCCAAGTAACCCTCGCAGAGGGTGACGAAACCAGAGAGCTGCAGCATGGCGTTCGCACCCAGATGGTGCGACTGCAACCCGAAGAAAGAAATGAAGGTGCAGAAGAGGGCGCTCGCGGGGAGACCGAGCCCACGCTTGAAGTGGTTGTAGAAGACCACGCGCTCGCCATCTCACGGCTGTGGCTCCACCTCCTCTCCAGGTGCGCGTGCAACCACCTCCCCCGTCGACGGCAGTCGCCGGGTGTCGCAGTGGTACTGGATGTCGGTGTCGGTAACAATGCACCCCTCCCACAAGCCCTTTGGCGGTGCCATCTGTGGGGCTCGGCGAGGGTGTGAAGTGCAGCGGCGAGAAGAGCTAGCATGGCTGGTGGGCAATTCGGGCGGCGCCTGGCATTCCGGTGGGCGGCGAGCTCGAGAGTTGGGCAGAGAGATGAAGGACGAGGCGAGGGGTGCGTGCGTGAGTATTTCCTCGCCCCTCCCTCCGATTTTATAACTGCGCCGAACTTGGGGAAGTGGGATCGGCTGCGCCCACTTTTCCACTTCCTCGCATTGTGTGGGCACGTTTCCCCCACGAATTAACTACCTCGAGAAGTGCAACCATCCGCGGTGGCCGCAATCAATCCTCGCGTGTGGGCCATCGTGGCGGGCCCCAGCCCGCTGATACGTCCCTTCGCGCGTGTGGCCTGGCAGGGCCTCTCCGGCTGCTGTTCACCACGTGGTTCCCGCGCCGGGCTGCAGGGGGCGCGTCCCTTCCCCTTCAAGGTTCGGTAAACTCCTCGGCTTCCCGCCCATACCGGGGTGCCGCGATCCGGCTTCCGGAAGCCGGCACACAGTGGGTGTTGCCGGACCCAGCGTGATGAGGACATCAATACCATTGTTACACCCATAGCCCCTGATACTATACATACTGGACCAATTACTAGAGCTCGCGCACGCCAATTAAATTACCAGGTACTTTCGTTTCTTAGTAATGATTCTAATGTTCATGAGAATATGATGTTGCCTAAATTGGATACATTTGTTTTGCTTACAAATGAAGGGCCTAGCTTGGAGAAGGATGAACATTGGAGCAAGAACAAGCATGGAGTTGATGGCATGCGCAAGGGAAACAAGAACGGAGTTTCCGGTGATGATTTCATGACTTTGAAGCCACCATAATGAGTGCATGAAGCCTTGGACGAAATATACAAGATGCCACTTCATAAATTTCGTCCAGAGGCTATTCTAGGTGCTGCGTCACCTTATTATTGGGCCAGGCCCATGTACTTTCGAAATACTTGAATATAGGCTGTTTTTAGAGTCTGTATGTGTGGGGAAACAAGAGTTAGGGTTGGTTTCGGACCCCTCCTCCAAGGGCCACGAAATTCCCCCCTCTTCCTCCATATATACAACCCTTAGGGCATCGTTTAGACTTTGGGTTTTGTTTAGATTAAAAGTTCGCCATAGCTGCAACTTCGCGTACTTCGTTTGTGTTCAACGACCAGACCAAGACGTCACATAACCCCACCTAGATCAATAAAGCTTTCCTCTTATATTCGCAATATCCAGATTGCAATCTTAGTTTCTTGCTTGTTCTTTGTTTGCCTGCAGGAAACAGACCTTCGTGGTCAGGTTGATCGTGCTCCGGCATGGTCAATAACCTCTCGGAGTTGGTTTAGCGATTGCTAAGGCGCGACGTCCTCGCACGTTCGTAGTCGGATCGTCAAAGTCGACTTCCTCCAAAACAATAGCCACCATCTCATCAAAAGACAGGACACCTTTGCCTCTATCAAGTGGTATCAGATTTCCAGGTTGCTCAGTGAGATTTTACAGTTTTTCATAGTTTAGATCAAGTCTGTTCTTCATACCTACAGTCCACGAAAAAGCCAAAAAAATTAGGGTTAGTTCATCATATCCGAACCAGTCTGAGCCTTTGCATAGTCTTTTCAGTATTTTGCTTTGTTAAATTTGCGGTTGCATCGTCGTGTCAAGTTGCTGGTCTTAGCGTCTAGTATCTCCTAGAGTTTCAAGTTCTGTTCACAAGTTATCACGCTGTCGCGGCACCATCGTCATCGCTCCTGCCATCTACCACCACCGCTTATCCGCCACCGCTCTGAATCCATATCCATATACCACCACCAATCCGTATCCATATACCACCACCGATCCGTATCCATATACCAGCACCGCTACCATATACCACCACCGCTGCCATATCCTACCACCATATATCCACCACCAATCCGAGTTCTTTTCATATTAGGTTTGTTTTCGAGATCCATCTATTTTCCGTTTCGTATTTCCTTGCCTGAGTAGGTCTCAGAAAAAATAAAATAAAATAAAGAGTCTGGAGACCCCCAGGCAGTTTTTAGGCCAAAATTTCGGCGACCAAAAATATTTTTCCCTATCCTATTTTTAGGTCCCAGGGAGTGTTTTGAGACACTCGCCATCATAGTGATTTTTTGTCGCACTTTTTCGTCGTCGCAGCCCTGATTTCTGAAAAAAAATCCAAAAAAAATTTCGTGCCTATCCTGTTAGTTTGACTTGGGAAGAGTTTTGAGACACTCGCCATTATAGTGATTTTTCCCAAAAAAAAAAGCACAAAAAAAGAGCAAAAATAATAATTCAGAGTGTCCTTTTTCCTTGCTTACGTGCAGCGCCGTGATTTTGTTAGTATTCTAGGCTCGCGTCTCTAGCACGATCTAGCCTAGGACCACCACAGTACCGTCGTTGAGCGTTTACTCAACTTTGCATCTCTAATTGATTAGTGCTGATCCTTTTTGTTACCATATTATAAGCCTTCCCAGCTCCACATACATCTACGTCGTGCGTTTGCCTCTCCCTGGTAATTGCTTTATCCAAGCTTTGAGAGTTTTGACTACAACAGTTGCCTATCACCTCCTGCTGCTGGGTAAGAACTGGTAAGAATTTGAGATTTGCTTGACGGATTTGTGACACACTGCCACTTTCTAGTAGTCTGTAGGATCATATTCTTGTGTGTTTCTATTGCTGCTAACCATGGCAGGATCACAAGCCGACGAGACTGACTGGGAGAACATGACGAACAAGGAGCTTCATGATAAGTTTCAGCAAATGATGAGTGGACAGGTGGAAGATGTGCTAAACAGATTTGAGGAGGCCATGGAGAAGATAGATGGCATTGAGAAGGCATTCAAAAAGCTCGATAACAAGTTTAATGAATTGCTCGCGCGTTTTCCATGGCCTGCTGCACCTATCGCACCTCTACAACAACAACAACAACAACAACAACATCGCCTTCCAAATCAAGTGGGACGAGCACAGCGCGTTCCCCTTGAGCCTGGTCAAACTTCTGGTGCCGGTGTACCTACTGTTGATGCTTCTGTAGCTCCTGCTGCTATTGCAGAGGTGGAGGACCATTACGAGGATGAGGTTGATCAAAATCAGAACTACATGCAACCACCAGCACCATCAGGTCGTCCTCATGCATATCATCGCAACGGTAGGGCTGCACCACCACCTGAGGTACAAGCTCATGACCATCTTCCTAAACTAAAATTGAATATTCCACCATTTGAGGGTAGATATGTTCCTAATATATATCTTACTTGGGAGTTAGAAACTGAACAACAGTTTACATGTTTACAATATCCTGAGGAGAGACGTGTTCCTGCTGCTGTTTGTGCTTTCACTAGTTTTGCATGTGTTTGGTGGTCTGAACATTGTAGATTATATCCCATTCCAGCTACTTGGGATGCTTTGAAAACTGCTATGCGTTCTCGTTGGGTTCCACCTTATTATCAACGTGAATTACTTCAAAAATTGCAGCGCTTAAGACAAGGCAAAAATTTTGTAGAAGAATATTATCAGGAATTACAAACTGGCATGATTAGATGTGGTATTATTGAGGAGAATGAAGCTATGCTTGCACGTTTTATGGGTGGATTAAATAGAGAGATTCAGACCATTCTAGAATATAAGGAGTATAATAATATCACTCGTTTATTCCATCTTGCTTGTAAAGCTGAACATGAAGTGCAGGATCGACATGCATTGGCGCGGACTAACTTTTCTGCAGGCTGACCTTCATCATGGACACCGCGTGCATCCTCTACTTCCACACAGTCTACTGCACCGACACCTCCATCAGCTGCCACCTCCAGCCGTGATACAAGGAAGCAGGCACAACCACCACTATCTGCCAAGAGCACACCTATTGGGGTTGCACAGAGTTCTTCTTCCATGGCATCAACAGGGCACACAAGTGATATTATTTGTCATCGTTGTAAGGGACGAGGTCATTACGCGAGAGAATGCAAATCTCAGCGTGTGATGATTGCTACTGAGGATGGTGGGTATGAGTCTGCTAGTGACTATGATGAGGAGACTTTAGCTCTTATTACACGTGAAGAACATGGTGGAGATGATTCTGATCATGAGACGCAATACATGGCTCCTGGAGATGCTGACAGGTATGAATGTTTAGTTGCTCAACGTGTTTTGAGTGTGTAGGTCACACAAGCTGAGCAAAATCAGAGGCATAATTTGTTCCATACAAAGGGAGTTGTGAAGGAACGTTCTGTTCGCGTCATCATAGATGGAGGGAGCTGCAACAACTTGGCTAGGATGGAGATGGTGGAGAAACTATCTCTCACCACAAGACCACATCCACATCCTTACTACATCCAATGGTTCAACAACAGCGGCAAGGTTAAGGTAACACGTACTGTTCGTGTGCATTTTAGTATCTCTACATATGCTGATTATGTTGATTGTGATGTGGTACCTATGCAAGCATGTTCCTTATTACTTGGTAGACCATGGCAATTTGATAAAAATTCTGTACACCATGGTAGAAACAATCAGTATACTCTTGTTCATAAGGATAAACATATTACTTTGATTCCTATGTCTCCTGATTCCATTTTGAAAGATGATATTAATAGAGCTAATAAAGCAAAACAGGAGAAAAATAAGAGTGAAAATCAGATTGTGGCAAAAGAATTTGAGCAACAAATGAAGCCTGCTAATAAACCATCTAGTGTTGCTTCTGAAATTAAATTGAAAAGTGCATGTTTACTTGCCACTAAATCTGATATTGATGATCTAGATTGCAGCAAATCTATTTGCTATGCTTTTGTGTGCAAAGAGGCATTATTTTCATTCGAGGATGTGCCTTCCTATTTGCCTCCTGCTGTCACTAACATTTTGCAGGAGTTTGCTGATGTCTTTCCACAAGACGTGCCACCGGGATTACCACCTATTCAAGGGATTGAGCATCAGATTGACTTAATTCCCGGTGCTTCGCTGCCAAACCGTGCGCCATACCGTACCAATCCAGAGGAGACGAAGGAGATTATGCGTCAAGTATAGGAGCTGCTTGACAAAGGTTATATACGCGAATCTCTTAGTCCTTGTGTTGTTCCTATTATACTGGTGCAAAAAAGGATGGTACATCGCATATGTGTGTTGATTGTAGAGGCATTAATAATATTACTATTCGTTATCGTCATCCTATTCCCAGGCTAGATGATATGCTTGATGAATTGAGTGGCTCTACAATATTCTCCAAAGTTGATTTGCGTAGTGGATACCATCAAATTCGTATGAAATTGGGAGATGAATGGAAAACGTCATTTAAAACTAAGTTTGGTTTATATGAGTGGTTAGTCATGCCTTTTGGGTTAACTAATGCACCTAGTACTTTCATGAGACTAATGAACGAAGTTTTACGTGCTTTCATTGGACGATTTGTGGTAGTCTATTTTGATGATATACTGATTTGTAGCAAATCTTTGGAAGAACATTTGGAACATTTGCGTGCTTTTTTATTGCTCTACGTGATGCATGTTTGTTTGGTATCCTTGGGAAGTGCACCTTTTGCACCGACCGAGTATCTTTTCTTGGCTATGTTGTTACTCCATAGGGAATTGAAGTTGATAAAGCCAAGATTGAAGCTATTGAGAGTTGGCCGCAGCCCAAAACGGGCACACAAGTGAGGAGTTTTCTTGGACTCGCTGGTTTCTATAGGCATTTTGTGAGAGATTTCAGCACCATTGCTGCACCTCTCAATGAGCTTACAAAGAAGGATGTGCCTTTTGTTTCGGGTACCGCACAGGAAGAAGCCTTCACGGTATTGAAAGATAAGTTGACACATGCTCCTTTACTCCAACTTCCTGATTTTAATAAGACTTTTGAGCTTGAATGTGATGCTAGTGGAATTGGATTAGGAGGTGTGTTATTACAAGATGGCAAACCTGTTGCATACTTTTCTGAAAAATTGAGTGGGCCTAGTCTGAACTATTCTACTTATGATAAAGAATTATATGCTCTTGTTCGGACCTTAGAAACATGGCAACATTATTTATGGCCCAAAGAATTTGTTATACATTCTGATCATGAATCTTTGAAACATATTAGAAGTCAAGCAAAACTGAATCATAGACATGCTAAATGGGTTGAATTCATTGAGACTTTCCCTTATGTCATTAAACACAAGAAGGGTAAAGAAAATGTTATTGTTGATGCATTGTCTCGTTGTTATACTATGCTTTCACAACTTGACTTTAAAATATTTGGTTTGGAGACCATCAAAGATCAATATGTGCATGATGCTGAATTTAAAGATGTATTGCAGAATTGTAAGGAAGGGAGAACATGGAACAAGTTCATCGTTAACAATGGATTTGTGTTTCGTGCTAACAAGCTATGCATTCCAGCTAGCTCCATTCGTCTTTCGTTGTTGCAGGAGGCGCATGGAGGAGGATTAATGGGACACTTTGGCATGAAGAAGACGGAGGATATACTTGCGACACATTTCTTTTGGCCAAAGATGAGACGGGATGTTGAGCGTTTTGTAGCTCGCTGCACTACATGTCAAAAAGCTAAGTCACGACTCAATCCTCATGGTTCATATATGCCTTTGCCTGTACCTAGTGTTCCTTGGGAGGATATATCTATGGACTTTGTTTTAGGGTTACCTCGAACAAAGAAGGAGAGGGATAGCATATTTGTTGTCGTGGATAGGTTCTCAAAAATGGCACACTTTATACCATGCCATAAAAGCGATGATGCTGCTAATGTTGCTGATTTGTTCTTTCGTGACATTATTCGCTTGCATGGTGTGCCAAATACTATTGTTTCAGATCGTGATACTAAATTTCTTAGCCACTTTTGGAGATGTTTATGGGCTAAGTTGGGGACTAAACTGCTTTTTAGTACTACATGTCACCCCCAAACTAATGGACAAACTGAAGTAGTCAATAGAACATTGTCTACTATGCTTAGGGCTGTTTTGAAGAATAACAAGAAAATGTGGGAAGAATGCTTGCCTCATATTGAATTTGCTTATAATCGTTCATTGCATTCTACTACTAAGATGCGCCCTTTTGAAATTGTGTATGGTTTCCTTCCTCGTGCACCTATTGATTTGTTGCCTCTTCCATCTTCGGAGAAGGTTAATTTTGATGCTAAACAACGTGCTGAATTGATCTTAAAAATGCATCAGATAACTAAGGAAAACATTGAGCGTATGAATGCTAAATATAAACTTGCTGGAGATAAGGGTAGAAAACATATTGTGTTTGCACCTGGAGATCTTGTTTGGTTACATTTGCGTATGGATAGATTTCCTGAGTTTGCGCAAATCAAAGCTAATGCCACGTGCTGATGGTCCTTTTAGGGTGTTAGAGAAAATAAATGATAATGCATATAAACTTGAGCTGCCTGCAGATTTTGGGGTTAGTCCCACTTTTAACATTGCAGATTTGAAGCCTTATTTCGGTGAGGAAGAAGAGCTTCCGTCGAGGACGACTTCATTTCAAGAAGGGGAGGATGATGAGGACATCAATACCATTGTTACACCCATAGCCCCTGCTACTATATATACTGGACCAATTACTAGAGCTCGCGCACGCCAATTAAATTACCAGGTACTTTCGTTTCTTAGTAATGATTCTAATGTTCATGAGAATATGATGCTGCCTCAATTGGATACATTTGTTTTGCTTACAAATGAAGGGCCTAGCTTGGAGAAGGATGAACATTGGAGCAAGAACAAGCATGGGTTGATGGCATGCGCAAGGGAAATAAGAACGGAGTTTCCGGTGATGATTTTAGGACTTTGAAGCCACCATAATGAGTGCATCAAGCCTTGGACGAAATATACAAGATGCCACTTCATAAATTTCGTCCAGAGGCTATTCTAGGTGTTGCATCACCTTATTATTGGGCCAGGCCCATGTAATTTCGAAATACTTGAATATAGCCTGTTTTTAGAGTCCGTATGTGTGGGGAAACAAGAGTTAGGGTTGGTTTCAGACCCCTCCTCCAAGGGCCACGAAATTCCCCCCTCTTCCTCCATATATACAGCCCTTAGGGCATCGTTTAGACTTTGGGTTTTGTTTAGATTAAAAGTTCGCCATAGCTGCAACTTCGCGTACTTCGTTTGTGTTCAATGACCAGACCAAGACGTCACATAACCCCACCTAGATCAATAAAGCTTTCCTCTTATATTTGCAATATCCAGATTGCAATCTTAGTTTCTTGCTTGTTCTTCGTTTGCCTGCAGGAAACAGACCTTCGTGGTCAGGTTGATCGTGCTCCGGCGTGGTCAATAACCTCTCGGAGTTGGTTTAGCGATTGCTAAGGCGCGACGTCCTCGCATGTTCGTAGTCGGATCGTGAAAGTTGACTTCCTGCAAAACGATAGCCACTATCTCATCGAAAGACGGGACATCTTTGCCTCTATCACAGCGACCACGAACTTCATCAACCTAGCTGCCTCCTCAGGGGGTGAAACTGCGAAGGCCCCCTGCTTGAAGCTGGCGAGCCTTCACAGCTTCGGGGACTATAGTCAGGGGATGGACCCCGGGCAGGCAACAGAACCCGGGGTTGGTGACGCCCCTCAATCTGGCTTGCACATGGCTGGCTTACCAGCGCAACCCGGCCAAAGCCGGCTGGCGCATGCCGGCCAGCTCCCCCAAGTCAAACCTTCACCGACAAACCAGCATGGCTATAGTGCGCCCCCTTTACGCTGGCCCCGGCGGACGCGGCTGCCGTGCCGACCAAGCCACCGCCTGGGGTGGGCGGCGTCTCGGAGGCGCAACCCTGTAGCAAGACGGCGCGGCTGCCCCGTGATGACTACCCGGCGTGCCTACAGTACGCAGCAGCCGGCCGTACCAGCGCCCGGTACGGCCCGCACCTGACGGACCCGGCGAGACCCGCGCCTGACGGACCCGGTGAACCCGGTGCCCCGCTGCCGGGTCCAAGACACTGACACCCAGCCCCACGCCTATGTATCTTTACCATTGTAACCCTTGGGGGTCGGCCTATAAGACCCCCCAGGAGGCCTCCATGCAGGAGAGGGCACACACGATCACTAGCAGAACACTCACACACACACGGAAGAGGAACATCCTATGCACTGGCTTGTCTTCCTTCTTCCCAAAAACAGCTCAAGGAGTAAGCTTGTATCCACCTCATATAAACCACACTCGGCAGGACTAGGGGTGTTATCTCTCCGGAGAGCCCCGAACCTGGGTACGTCTTGCGTCTCACACTCGCTCGTACCAGCCCCACCTCTGGAGCCCACCGGTGGCCTCTTGCCTATCCCTCTCTTTAGCCACCCGTTGGCATCTGCCGTGCGCCCACCACGGCAATGAAACATGATCAAAGTACATCCCGGAATGATCAAATCAAGCATGATCACCGTTGCCAAGATCGTCCCCTCCCCTCCCCACCACTGGCCATAGCACGAGCACCATCTTCATCATCATTTGAGATGGCTGAAACATCAACACCATCACCATCGTTGGCCGAAGCATCTTCACCACCGTTGGCCGAAGCATCATCACCACCACCACCTCCGCCTCCAAACCCAAGACCACCACCACCTCCACCTCCAAACACAAGACCACCACCACCTGCAAGCCCAACACCCCACCACCATTGTCAGTGCAAACCCTCCTCCAAAACCTTTGCCACCACCATCACCACCTTCAAACCCACCCCACCACCTCCAAACCCACCACAAAACCCACCATTGCTGAAAGCAAAACCACCACCATCGGCCATAAGATTTTGAAGCTCCAACCTCCTCCGGCACATGATTTCCATCCTTCTCATCTACCAAAATTCTCTTGTCATCACATCCATGCCCTCCATGTTCATCATCATGAACCGGTCTTTCTCAGGGACTTCTCTTCTCTCCTTCTTTGCTCCTCTAGAATGATCTTGCGCTCCTTGAAGTCACACCTCCTCGCCCACTTCTCCTCTTTGTGCTTGTCTTTCTTCTTGGATAATTCAATCTTTGTTGCCAAATGCTTGGCCAACAAAGTTTCTTTGAGCTTCACCATATCGCCAATTTGGTCCCTCAAAGAAATAGCCTCGACCGACCACTTCATCCTCTCCTTCTCCTTTCTATTTCCATCCGGCTTGCCCTTGTTCCTTCCTCCTTTAGGTGCATCATCACTATCTTCATCGCCCTCCAAGTTAACAAGTGAGCCTTTCTTTGGAGGAGTTTCCTTGTCCCTCAACTTACACTTCTCACTATCCTTGAGCAAGAGCCAACAATGTCCAAGTGTGAATGACCTACCCATGAAACTCGGGCTTTGCTTGAACAATTAATTGGTGATGCAATCCTACAAGTCATTGGAAAAGATGCAACGGTGAGATCAATTAGTAACCAACAAAAGCATCAATTTTGAGATAGGAAGAAAACTACTCACGTAGTCATCAATGGTGGATCCACTAGGAGGGGCATTTCTCACTTGGGTCAAGCAACCACTCCAACGGCTCCATGTTTTCTTGATAATTATCCATCGGCCTTAAAGTGATTTCAAGGAACGACCCAAGGGAACCGGCACAATCTTGTGATTTTTGTCTTCAATGTGTTGCCAATGCTTCTTGCCATTTGAATCTTTGCCAGTCACCGCAACGAGAGACACACTCTCCCATGCTCGAATCAAGCAAGAGTCTTCCACTTCGGTGTAGTTTCCGGTCCTTCTCCCAAAATTGTTTTGGCTAGCATCTTCAAACTCCTCCTCATCAAGCTCTTCCACTTCATAATTGTTGTCATCCCTCTCCTCCATCTCCAGATAGGTCTCGGCTTGTGGTTGCATTCTGGGTTCAAAATCATGAAGTGGTGCACTCGAGTCCATACTGTTCTCCTCAAACAATTTGTTATGTGTTGGATCAACATGATAGCTACAAAATCGGACGATCGGAACACTAAGAATCCATTGTAGAGCTCAATCAAATTTGGCCGGAGCAAAACGATTTTTTACCTCTCCGACGTCTCATTGAGCATGTTGCGGGTGCCCGGTGGAATCGACGGGATCGACAAGCTCAATGACAGCCGGAGGGTTGGAGGACGGGCCCGGCCTTGCTACGTCGCTGCCTTCTTCTTGGGGCCCTTCGCCGGCATCTTTGCACGGCCGCTGGAGGGATGAAGGAGGCGGTCGGCGGAGGGACTGGGCGGGGGGCGAAGTGGCTCCAATGGTGCGGGGTGGAAGCTTGTGTGGCAGCCACTACTGCACCATGGATGACGTGGTTGCCTTGTCGCTTCCATTTCCCGCCGGCAACCGAAGGAAGATGCATGGATGTGGGCACCACGGCCCTAACGGCGATGGGAGGACAAGGAGGCCCACATTGGGCCACTGGTGGATGGAAAGCACGGGCCGAGCCCTACAGCGGTTCCATAGGCGATTGGACATGACATGGGAGTGGAGCGAATTGCGGTGATGGCAACGCGGGCGGGCGTCACGAAAGACGGGTAGTTTCCCTCCCGCCAAATCATGGGTGGGATAGGGTGAGCGGCAAATGGAGGAGAAAAATGCAAGATTTGGCGGCTGAAGGGCGATTTTTACAGCTCGCCCTAAAAATTTTACTGGCTGGCCGATATACGGTGCCTATTCGGGCTATTTTTCAGCCCGGTACCATATATCGGCGGCTATTTTGTGGGTCGGGCGGGTATAGCGGCTCTGTTTGAGATGCTCTTAAGCTTGGGTAGTGATGGCTCAATATATTGACACTTTTACATGGGTATTTTTTGGTTTTCCAAAGGTTTTTTCACGGTACGCGCTATTTCATTAATATTAATCCTTCGAAATGAAGGAAGCTTGTGTTTCCTACTTGATGTGCGGGATTATATACTTTTGGAACGAAACCAATCAATGCCCAAATGTTAGGAACAAATTGTCTTTTGGGCATATCACCATGTGGCGCACCAGAGGAGGCCACAACTTCTAGTATGAGTGTGAGCGCTCGTACCAGCGATCGTACTAGCCGCCAATGCCTCCCCCCTTATCAATCCAAAAACTTTTGTGAAGGGGCATCGACAATCAGAGGCAACCAGACGCCACCAGAGAGGAGAACTCCAAATCTGAAGAAGAGAGAAGAGATCTGGGAGATAATAGCTTCACTTAGATTCATCACTACAAGAAAAGATACAACCATGAAATTTTGTCCCAAACAAAAAAATATTTCATGGAAGAGACACTTCCATGACAATAATAGTGAAGAAAACATGTATTATGATTAATGTGTTGGACACCTACTTCTTTGACAAAAAGTTATGATAGAAAATGGAATTTTCATCCTAGGTGGGCTGGCGGTCCACCTGCTTAACGTTCTTTCGGCCTTCCATGACGTAAAAAATCATTGTAGAAGTGAGAGCGAGATTTTTTTTGCTGATTTCTCCACCTCGCTCGGTATACGGTGGGTGGTAAGCCTGAGCGAGATGTGTGGTGGTTCTGCATGATCTCGTATGTGTGCGAGCCTTCACATTACTAAACCCGAGCAATGGATGCTCATGTGCTGTAGTTGCAGGCCACTACTATAGTTCGACACACTACTGAGCGCTCATCACTAACCGGTCACTAGCCACACGTCAGTGATGTGCATCTACACTAACCGGCCATGTCTTTGGCGTCTATGATATTGACTTTTGGTCTTGGCGAGATGGTTATCACAAACGAGTCATATTTTGAACGGTCAGTGATGGTTCTCACCTATGGCCAAAATGAAGAGGAAGTTGTCAGACGACCGGATGCTATGTTTGACCCTTCTCCATTGACTATTTAAAGTCAACCCTTCGATTTCCCGCCTATTAGTGTTGTTTTGTGTAGGATCGAAAGTAGGTCTAGAGGGGGGGGTGATTAGACTACTTGACCAAATAAAAATCTAGCCTTTTCCCAATTTAAAGTGTTGGTAGATTTTAGCAACTTAGCACAAGTCAAGCAATCAGCCTACAAATGCAATTCTAAGAGTGTAGCAGTGGAAAGTAAAACATTGCATATGAAGGTAAAGGGAAGAGTTTGGAGAAGGCAAACGCAATGTAGACACGGAGATTTTTGGCGTGGTTCCGATAGGTGGTGCTACCATACATCTAAGTTGATGGAGACTTCAACCCACGAATGGTAACGGTTGTGCGAGTCCACGGGGGGCTCCACCCATGAAGGGTCCATGAAGAAGCAACCTTGTCTATCCCACCATGGCCATCGCCCATGAAGGACTTGCCTCACTTGGGAAGATCTTCACAAAGTAGGCGATCTCCTTGCCCTTACAAACTCCTTGGTTCAACTCCACAAACTTGTCGGAGGCTCCCAGGTGAAACCTAGCCAATCTAGGAGACACCACTCTCCAAAAGGTAATACATGGTTGATACGTCTCCATCGTATCTACTTTTCCATACTCTTTTGCCCTTGTTTTGGACTCTAATTTGCATGATTTGAATGGAATTAACCCGGACTGACGCTGTTTTCAGCAGAATTGCCATGGTGTTATTTTTGTGCAAAAATAAAAGTTCTCAGAATGACCTGAAACTTCATGGAGAATATTTTTGGAATAAATAAAAAATATTGGCGAAAGAATCAACCATAGGGGACCCACCATCTGTCCACAAGGGTGGGGGCGCGCCCTACCCCCTGGGCGCGCCCCTTGTCTTGTGGGTCCCACGAAGCTCCACCGACCTCAACTCCAACTCCATATATTCACGTTTGGGGAGAAAAAATCAGAGAAGGATTCATCGCGTTTTACGATACAGAGCCGCCGCCACCTCCTGGTCATCCTCGGGAGGGCATATCTGGAGTCCATTTTGGGCTCCAGAGAGGGGAAATGGTCGCCATCGTCATCATCAACCATCCTCCATCACCAATTTCATGATGCTCACCACCGTGCGTGAGTAATTCCATCATAGGCTTGCTGGACGGTGATGGGTTGGATGAGATTTATCATGTAATCAAGTTAGTTTTGTTAGGGCTTGATCCCTAGTATCCACTATGTTCTAAGATTGATGTTACTATGACTTTGCTATGCTTAATGCTTGTCACTAGGGCCCGAGTGCCATGATTTCAGATCTGAACCTATTATGTTTTCATGAATATATTTGTGTTCTTGATCCTATCTTGCAAGTTATAGTCACCTACTACGTGTTATGATCCGGCAGCCCCGGAGTGACAATGGCCGGGACACTTCCCGGTGATGACCGTAGTTTGACGAGTTCATGTGTTCACTAAGTGCTAATGCTTTGGTCCGGTTCTCTATTAAAAGTAGGCCTTAATATCCCCTAGTTTCCATTAGGACCCCGCTGCCACGAGAGGGTAGGACAAAACATGTCATGCAAGTTCTTTTCCATAAGCACGTATGACTATATTTGGAATACATGCCTACATTATATTGATGAATTGGTGCTAGTTCTGTGTCACCCTAGGTTATAACTATTGCATGATGAATGCCATCCAACATAATTATCCATCATTGATCCATTGCCTACGAGCTTTTCACATATTGATCTTTGCTTCCTTACTTTTCCGTTGCCACTATTATGATTGCTACAAAACTGCTATTGTTACTTTTGCCACTGTTATCGTTACTTCCATACTACTTTGCTACTAAATACTTTGCTGCAAATATTAAGTATTTTAGGTGTGGTTGAATTGAAAACTCAGCTGCTAATACTTGAGAATATTCTTTGGCTCCCCTTGTGTCAAATCAGTAAATTTGGGTTGAATACTCTACCCTCGAAAACTGTTGCGATCCCATATACTTGTGGGTTATCAAGACCTTTTTCTGGCGCCATTGCCGGGGAGCATAGCTCTACTCCCTGAGTCACTTGGGATTCATATCTGTTGATCACTATGAAGAATCTGAAGGATCAAAGAACCAAGATTTTTCCCTCAACTACGAGGGGAGGTAAGGAACTGCCATCTAGCTCTGCACTTGATTCACCTTCTGTTTTGAGTAAACTTGCAACACCTACACCTGCTATTGATTCCGATATGTCGCATGTTATTGATGATGTCACTTCTTCTATGCATGATGCTTATGATGAAACTACTTCTCTTCTTGATAATACTGTGCCACTAGGTGAATTTCTTGATGAACAACTTGCTAGGGTTAGAGAGAATGAAATTACTGAAACTGGTGATATTATTGAAACTGATGACTATGACTCTCCCCCTAGATATGAATTGCCTGTTGTACCTGAGGGTTATATTATGGATGAAGAAACTGCTAGAGACTTTTTTGCTTGTAATGATAGAGATGATCTTAAGAAACTGTTAGCTAGGCTGAAAGAATAGTCTTTGAATGCTATAATGCAATATGATCCTAAGTTTGCTACTTCACCTATCTTTGTTACTGATAAGGATTATGAATTCTCTGTCGATCCTGATTTAATTACTTTGGTTGAATCTGATCCTTTCTATGGTTATGAATCTGAAACCGTTGTGGCTCATCTTACTAAATTAAATGATATAGCCACCCTATTTGCTCATGAGGGAAAAATTCGCTATTACTATATTCTTAAGTTGTTTCCTTTCTCATTAAAGGGTGATGCTAAGTTATGGTTTAATTCTCTTGCTCCTGGTTGTGTGCGTAGTCCCCAGGATATGATTTACTACTTCTCTGAAAAATATTTCCCTGTTCATAAGAAACAAGCTGCTTTAAAGGAAATATTTAACTTTGTGCAATTTGAAGAAGAGAGTCTCCCACAAGCTTGGGGGAGGCTTCTCCAATTACTTAATGCTTTGCCTGATCATCCTCTCAAGAAAAATGAAATACTTGTTATCTTTTATAATGGACTAACCGATGCTTCCAGAGACCACCTGGATAGTTGTGCTGGTTGTGTTTTCAGGGAAAGAACTATTGAGCAAGCTGAATTGCTATTGAATAATATATTGAGTAATGATAATGATTGGACACTTCCTGAACCAACTCCTAAGCCAACTCCGAAGAAAAGAGGTATTCTATTTCTCAGTCCTGAAGATATGCAAGAGGCAAAGAAATCTATGAAAGAAAAAGGTATTAAAGGTGAAGATGTTAAGAATTTACCGCCTATTGAAGAAATACATGATCTTGATAACCCGACACAGGTAGTAGAGGTAAACTCTCTTTATAGATTTGATGAAGGTGATATTCCTCATAATAAGTCTTCTAGTCAATGCTTGGATGAGTTTGATAATTTCATTGTTAAACAAGAAAACTTCAATGCTTATGTTAGTAGACAATTGAAACGTAATGCTCACATGCTTGAGTACTTGGGTGATTATATGAGTAGAACTGTTAATGATCTTAAGCTTATTAGTAAGCATGCTTCCATGGTTACAACTCAAGTAGAACAAGTACTTAAGGCACAAGATGATTTGCTTAATGAGTTGAATAGTAAGAACAATGATAATCCTATTAGGGTTATGACTAGAGGTGGTAAGATGACCCATGAACCTTTGTATCCTGAAGGCCATCCTAAGAGAGTTGAGTAGGATTCTCAGAGAATAATTGCTGATGCACCTAGTCCTAATAATAAAAAGAAAAAGAAAACTGATAGGACTTTGCATGCTTCTAGTGAACCTGTTGTAGACACACCTGAGAATCCCAATGATATTTCTATTTATGATGCCGAGACACAATCTGGTGATGAACATGAACCTAGTGATAATGTTAATGATGATGTTCATGTTGATGCTCAACTTGGTAATGATAATGATGTAGAGATAGAACCTGTTGTTGAACTTGATAACCCACAATGAAAGAATCAATGTTATGATAAGAGAGACTTCACTGCTAGGAAACATGGTAAAGAAAGAGAACCATGGGTTCAGAAACCCATGCACTTTCCTCCTAAACCATCCAAGAAAAGGATGGTGAGGATTTTGAGCGCTTTGCTGAAATGATTAGACCTATCACTTTGCGTATGCGTTTGACAGATATGCTTAAAATGCCTCCTTATGCTAAGTATATGAAAGATATTGTTACAAATAAAAGGAAGATACCGGAAGCTGAAATTTCCACCATGCTTGCTAATTACACTTGTAAGGGTGGAATACCAAAGAAACTTGGAGATCCAGGAGTACCAACTCTACCATGCTCCATTAAAAGAAACTATGTTAAAACTACTTTATGTGATCTTGGAGCTGGTGTTAGTGTTATGCCTTTCTCTTTATATCGTAGACTTGAATTGAATAAGTTGACACCTACTGAAATTTCTTTGCAAATGGCTGATAAATCAACTGCTTACCCATCGGTATTTGTGAGGATGTGCCTGTTTTGGTTGCAGACGTTACTATCTTAACGATCTTTGTTATTCTTGATATTCCCGAGGACGAGATTATGTTGATCATCCTTGGTAGACCCTTTTTGAATACTGCAGGGGCTGTTATTGATTGCAACAAGGGCAATGTCACTTTTCATGTAATGGTAATGAGCATATGGTACACTTTCCGAAGAAACAACCTCAAGTTCATAGTATCAATTCTATTGGAAAAATTTCAACTA
Source organism: Triticum aestivum (assembly GCF_018294505.1). Taxonomy (NCBI): domain Eukaryota; kingdom Viridiplantae; phylum Streptophyta; class Magnoliopsida; order Poales; family Poaceae; genus Triticum; species Triticum aestivum. The sequence continues at coordinate 142,017,003 of NC_057796.1, read as the reverse complement.
TTACTATTGGAGGTTTTGAATTCCCTCTTCCTACTGTCAAAAAGAAATATGATATTCTATTGTTGGGGACATGCATATCCCCGTTGAGGTAACCTAGTGTTATTCGAAAGTTCTCCGGTTTCATGTCATTCGGAAGAAGTTTGTTAATAATACTTGATCAACCTTGTTAATGGATTCCTTTTGATGGGCATGAGATGGATGAATTTAGAAATCACAACTTTCTGTACCCACTTTTTACTTTTTGCTATTTAGAATAAATAACGCAAAATAGTATCTTCTGTCTATTTTCTAAATTATCCCTGCAATAAAAAATGTCTCTAAAATAAAAGTTCTCCAAATGCCCTGAAAATTTAGTATGATTTTTTATAGAATATTTGAGAATTTCTGGCACTAAGAACACACCAGGGGGATGCACCAGTGGACCACAAGGGTGGAGGGCGTGCCCTACCCCCTGGGCGCGCCCCTGCCTTGTGGGTCCCACATGGGTCCCCTTCACTTATTCCAGCACCCATCCACTTCGTCTTCCTCCAAAAAAAAATCATCCCGTATCTCAAACCCGTGTTCTTGCTCATCTTGCTGCCATTTTCAATCTCCTTGTGCAAAGCTCCATTTGCAAAACTGTTTTGGGGGATTGTTCTTCGGTATGTGACTCCTCCATTGGTCCAATTAGTTTTTGTCCTAGTGCTTTATTTATTGCAAAATTTTTCTGATGTGGTGACCTTATTCTTGAGCTTGCATGTCAAATTTATATGGTCCAAAGTTGTTTTGGTGCATGACTGAGCCTCTAGATGCTTGTAGGAGTAGTTGCTATCAATCTTGTTGAGTTTGGTTCACTTTTATTTTGAGTTACTAAAAATTTCAGATGAAGAAAATGATGAGGAGATTGTTGAGAGGCTCCTCGAGCCAGGGTTCGAAGGAAAAAGAAAATGAAGGGAAGGAAAAGCCCAAGTACAACCTTCCTCGCACCGCGGAGGTTTGGCCATGTGATGCATTCTTAGAGGCGGCCGGAATTTATGAGGATTTCAATTATTTGGAGGAGAATGCAGGCATCACCGGCTTCCTCCATGACCAATGTTATCAGTACCTCCTACTCACAAATACTTTCGCGCAAAATTTTCATTTTCATGCTAGGAGATCACCACCCACGGTAGAGTTTCACTTATATGATGAGCATAAGGAGATGACGCTTTATGACTTTTTTGAGGTTTGTAAATTACCTTATGAGGGCAGCGTTGATGAGTCACGTCCTAGAGATGTGGAAGATTTTATTAATGAAGTTACCGTAGGGGAAAGGAGAAAGGTGTCAGAAGCGAGAGTATCTAGTTTACGTTTTTCTGTTCTACGCTATTACTCATTATTTGCTGGGAGATGTTTAATTTGTCGCGGGGACAGTGGAGGTCTTAGTGCTCCTGACCTTGCTATTTTGCGCCATGCTTTACTTCATGATAAAACTTTTAGTTTAGGCGCTATGGTTGCTAGATGGTTGAGTCTAAATCGTACGAAGGGTCCTATTTTCGGAGGTATCTTTGCTTCCCATCTTGCTAAACGCTTCGAGATACCCATTAGGCATGATGTAAAATAGGAGATGCTACTACCCACTTCATACTTAGACTATAACAGTATGGTAGCACATGATTTTATTAACGATGATAAGGAAAAGAGAGTCATTTATAACCTGGTATTTAGCGAAAAGACCTGTCAAATTATTACCTTGCCTGCACCTTCCTTGTTCGATATTCATTCAGGCAGGTACTTCATCTTGCCCACGGACATTCATGCATACTGGGAGGGGACGCGATCCCCAGTTCCTGAGCCAGAGCCATCACCTGATCCATATCAGGACCCTATTTATCAGTGGGAGCTGCAGGAGCTCGCTAACTAGTGGAACCCCCAGGATCCTCCTCGGTACACCAGAGAGGGCTACTTTGATCCATGGGTGTAGACCAACTTAGGATAAAAGCCAAAGCTTGGGGGCTACGTATTTCTCACCGATGTTACATTCATGTTCACACACTCATTTCAGTTGTCGGTGTTCATACTTTTTCATGGTATTATCCATGATAGTTTATTTTCTTTTTCCCGCTTTCTTCTTGTGTGGTTGAAAAACCTTAAGAAAAACCCAAAAAATCAGTTGTAGCTTATTTCCTTTCCATGTTTATTTAGTTGTAGTATTAAAAGAAAACCCAAAAAGATTTCTCGTTCTTCTTTTGCTTGTTGGGAGCTTTCCCATGTAAATAGTTTTTCTTGTTCTAGTTTTACCTTCTTCAGAAAAAACAAAAACTCCAAAACATTTCAGTGTGTTTCTTTGAAATTCTTTTCTTTTCTTTGGGGGTCGAGAGGAGAAGACCACGATGAAAATGTTGAGTGACTCTCATAGGCATTATTGCTGATCTAACAAAGAGCCCATATTACCTTGTCTTCTCCTTTGAATAGATGTTTGCAGATTCTAGCTTAGTCCAATGCATGTGCACTATTATTATTATCCACACCGTTCGGTCGTGCAAGTGAAAGGCAATAATGATGATATATGATGAAGTGATTGAGATGAGGAGAAGCTGGTATGAACTCGACCTATCTTGTTTTTGTAAATATGATTAGTTCATCATTCTTGATTCATCCCATTATGAATGAAACATGTTTGCAATGACAATTAGAGATTATAGTTATTCATGCCATGCTTAATTAGCTAGGAGTTTATAATGGTTTACCTTGCGTGCCAACATGCTTTTAAAATGGTTGTGATGTAGTATGATAGGATGGTATCCTCCTTTGAATGATTCGAGTGGCTTGACTTGGCACATGTTCACGCATGTAGTTGAAACAAAATCAACATAGCCTCCACGATATTTATGTTCATGGTGATTTATATCCTACTCATGCTTGCACTCAATGTTGGTTAATTTCAATGCATGTTTATGACTGTTGTCGCTCTCTAGTTGGTCGCTCCCCAGTCTTTTTCTAGCTTTGACTTGTATTAAGCGGGAATACTGCTTATGCATCCACTTCCATAAACCCAAAGTTTTTCCATATGAGTCCACCATACCTACCTATATGCGGTATTTACCTGCCGTTCCAAGTAAATTTGCATGTGCCAAACTCTAAACCTTCAAATGATAATCTCTTTTGTATGCTCGAATCACTCATGTGGCAACTAGGGCTATCAATATCTTCCATGCTAGGTGGGTTATTCTCACGATGAGTGGACTCCGCTCATCATTCACGAGATAATGGTTGGTAACCGGGATGCCCAGTCCCATGCTCAAATCAAATCAAAATATAATTGCAAACAAAACCCCCCTATGATTGTTGTTAGTTGGACAGTACCCTTCATTTCGGACCAGCCGTGGAATGTGTTTGTTGGTGGTGGGGGAGTATAAACTTTACCATTCTGTTTGGGAACCGCCTATAATGTATCTAGTATGGAAGATACCGAGATCTCTCGGTTGTTATGTTGACAATGAAAGCATACCTCTCAAAATATTATTCATCTTTATTTCAAAAACTCGAGCTCTGGCACCTCTGCAAATCCCTGCTTCCCTCTACGAAGGGCCTATCTATTTACTTTTATTGTTGAGTCATCATCCTCTTATAAAAAGCACCAGTTAGAGAGCACCACTGTCATTTGTATGCATTGTTATTAATTTATATTGAGTATGACTATGACTGGATCTATTTTATCATGTATTACAATGTCTAGTCAGTCCTTGATCTTCAGGGGTGCTCTGCATTTATGTCTTGCGGTCTCAGAAAGGGCTAGCAAGATACCATCTTGTTATATCATATCATGATTATTTTGAAAAGGTGTTGTCATACGAGATTTATTATTATTGCTCGCTAGTTGATTATGCCATTGATATGAGCAAATGTGAGACCTAAATGTTATTGTGAATATGGTTAGTTCATAATCTTTGCTGAAAACTTGAATGCTGACTTTACATATTTGCAACAACAAGATCAAACAGAGTTTGTAAAAGTTTTTCTTTATCACTTTCAGTTTGTCAACTGAATTGCTTGAGGACAAGCAATGGGTTAAGCTTGGGGGAGTTGATACGTCTCCATCGTATCTACTTTTCCAAAATCTTTTGCCCTTGATTTGGACTCTAATTTGCATGATTTAAATGGAACTAACCCGGACTGACGTTGTTCTCAGCAGAATTGCCATGGTGTTATTTTTGTGCAGAAATAAAAGTTCTCGGAATGATCTGAAACTTCATGGAGAATATTTTTGGAATAAATAAAAATTATTGGCAAAAGAATCAACCACCACCTGTCCACAAGGGTGGGGGCGCGCCTTACCCCTCTGGGCGTGCCCCCATGTCTTGTGGGTCCCACGAAGCTCCACCGACCTCAACTGCAATTCCATATATTCACGTTTGGGGAGAAAAAAATTAGAGCATTTTACGATACGGAGCTGCCGCAACCTCCCGTTCTTCCTCGGGAGGGCAGATCTGGAGTCCGCTTTGGCCTCCGGAGAGGGGAAATTGTCGCCGTCGTCGTCATCAACCATCCTCCATCACCAATTTCATGATGCTCACCGCCGTGCGTGAGTAATTCCATCGTAGGCTTGCTGGACGGTGATGGGTTGGATGAGATCATGTAATCGAGTTAGTTTTGTTAGGGTTTGATCCCTAGTATCCACTGTGTTCTAAGATTGATGTTGCTATGACTTTTCTTTGCTTAATGCTTGTCACTAGGGCCCGAGTGCCATGACTTCAGATCTAAACCTATTATGTTTTCATGAATATATTTGTGTTCTTGATCCTATCTTGAAATTTATAGTCACCTACTGCTACTTCTTGAGCTTGCGTTGGTTTTTCCCTTGAAGAGGAAAGGGTGATGCAGCAATGTAGAGTAAGTATTTCCCTCACTTTTGAGAACCAAGGTATCAATCCAGTAGGAGACAACGCGCAAGTCACCGAATACCTGCACAAACAAACACCAACTTGCACCCAACGCGATAAGGGGTTGTCAATCCCTTCACGGTTATTTGCAAAGTGAGATATGATAGAGATGGATAAATGGTAAAGTAATAATTTTGCTTTATGGAACAGAAAGTAAAAGATTTCAAAGGAAGTAAATCGGAAACTAAAATTGTAGATCGGAAACTTATATGATGGAAAATAGACCCTGGGGCCATAGGTTTCACTAGAGGCTTCTCTCAAGATAGAAAATATTACGGTGGGTGAACAAATTACTGCCGAGCAATTGATAGAGAAGCGCAAAGTTATGACGATATCTAAGGCAATGATCATGAATATAGGCATCACGTCTGTATCAAGTAGACCGACTCCTGCCCGCATCTACTACTATTACTCCACACATCAACCGACTCCTGCCCGCATCTAGAGTATTAAGTTCATAGAACAGAGTAACACATTAAGTAAGATGACATGATGTAGCGGGATAAACTCAAGCAATATGATGAAAACCCCATCTTGTTATCCTCGATGGCAACAATACAATACGTGTCGGTTCCCCTTCTGTCACTGGGATCAAGCACCATAAGATTGAAGCCAAAGCTAAGCACTTCTCCCATTGCAAGAAAAACCAATCTAGTTGGCCAAACGAAATCGATAGTTCGAAGAGACTTGCAAATATATCAAATCATGCATATAAGAATTCTGAGAAGATTCAAATAATATTCATAGATAAGTTGATCATAAATCCACAATTCATCGGATCTCGGCAAACACACCGCAAAAGAGTATTACATCGGATAGATCTCCAAGAACATCGAGGAGAACATGGTATTGAGAATCAAAGAGAGATAAGAAGCCATCTAGCTACTAGCTATGGACCCGTAGGTCTGAGGTAAACTACTCGCGCTTCATCAGAGAAGCAATGGTGTTGATGTAGAAGCCCTCCATGATCGAATCCCCCTCCGGCAGGACGCCAAAAAAGGCCCCTAGATGGGATCTCACGGGTACAGAAGGTTGCGTGGTGGAAAAGTGTTTTCATGGCTCTCCTGATTGGTTTTGGAATATTTGAGAACATATAGGCGGAACAAATAGGTCGGTGGAGTCACGAGGGGCCCACAAGGGTGGGGGCGCACCCTACCCCCTGGGCGCGCCCTCTGTCCTTGTGGGTGCCTCGTAGCTTCCCTGACGTGTACTCCAAGTCCTCTGGATGTCTTCTGGTCCAAGAAAAATCATCGCGAAAGTTTCATTCCATTTGACTCCGTTTGGTATTCCTTTTCTATGAAACTTTAAAACAAGGAAAAAATGAAACTGGCACTGGGCACTAGGTTAATAGGTTAGTCACAAAAAAAATATAAAATATCATAATAATGCATATAAAGCATCAAAATAGATAATATAATAGCATGGAACAATCAAAAATTATAGATACGTTGGAGACATATCACCTATTACGTGTTATGATCCAGCAACCCCGGAGTGACAATAGTCGGGAAACTTCCCGGTGATGACCATAGTTTGAGGAGTTCATGTATTCACTAAGTGCTAATGCTTTGGTCTGGTTCTCTATTAAAAGGAGGCCTTAATATCCCTTAGTTTCCATTAGGACCCCGCTGCCACGGGAGGGTAGGACAAAAGATGTCATGCAAGTTCTTTTCCATAAGCACGTATGACTATATTCGGAATACATGCCTACATTATATTGATGAATTGGAGCTAGTTATGTGTCACCCTAGGTTATAACTATTGCATGATGAATGCCATCCAACATAATTATCTATCATTGATCCATTGCCTACGAGCTTTTCACATATTGATCTTTGCTTCATTACTTTTCCGTTGCCACAGTTACGATTGCTACAAAAATGGTATTGTTACTTTTGCCACCGTTACCGTTACTTCCATACTACTTTGCTACTAAATACTTTGTTGCAGATATTAAGTCTTTTAGGTGTGGTTGAATTGACAACTCAGTTGCTAATACTTGAGAATATTCTTTGGCTCCCCTTGTGTCGAATCAATAAATTTGGGTTGAATACTCTACCCTCGAAAACTGCTGCGATCCCCTATACTTGTGGGTTATCAATGGTGTGTTGATGATGAACTCCTTGCTCTTGTGCTTCAAATGATAGTCTCCCCAACACTCAACTCCCTCACAGACTTGGCTATGGTGGAAATATGATTTGAGTGGAAAGCAACTTGGGGAAGGCTAGAGATCAAGATTCTTGTGCTTGGATTGGAATGTCATGGTCTCAACACATGAGTAGGTGGTTCTCTCTCAGAAATTGAGTAGTGGAAGTGTAGGCACATTCTGATGGCTTTCTCACAAATGGAGATGGGGGTGGAGGGGTATATATAGCCTCCACACAAAATCCAACTGTTACATTTGACCCAACTCGGTCAGACCGAATAGAAGAACTCGGTGAGACCGATTTAGTTCAAAATGTGAACGTTAGGAATCTCGGCGGGACCGACATGATCAACTCAGTGGGACCGATGTGCTAGTGCTAGGGCAGAACCTCATCTCGATGAGACCGATTGCATGAACTCGGTGAGACCGGTTTCAGCAAAGGTCAAACAAAGAGTTGGTCAAGCAAACTCAATGGGACCGATTACACATTTCGGTGAGACCGAAATAATTACAATAGGCAACAGAGAGTTTGCAAGGCCATCGGTGAGACCGAGGTCCGTATAGGTGAGACCGAATTTTCTAGGCTTTCTGGCAGTGGGTATGTCAACTGAACTCAGTGGCACCGGATAGATCAAATCGATGGGACCGAGTTTGACTTTGGGTTTTGGACATATGTGGAAATGAGAAAGTGGCTAAGGATTTTGGAGCAATATCACTAAGCACTTTGAGCAAGTAGACCATTAAGCAACACCTCATCCCCTTTTAATAGTATTGGCTTTCCTATGGACTCAATGTGATCTTGGATTACTAAAATAGAAATGAAGAGTCTTGAGCTTTTGCCAATCTTTGTCCTTAGCATTTTGAGGGGTCCACATCTCTAGTCCATGCCATGCCAATCATTGAACTTTCTAAAATATTTAACTTGAATGGATATTAGTTCAATGAGCTATATGTTGTCATGAATTATCAAAACCACCCGGGGATTAGTTGCACTTTCAATCTCCCCCTTTTTGGTAATTGATGACAACATATAGATCAAAGCTTTGACAAATGATAATATGAATAAAATACATCGTTGCTTTGAGAAGTATGTGATAAGCAAGAGCTCCCCCTAAATTTGTGCACTATTTAAGATTTGCTTTTGAATGCAAATGCACAATCGATTAGGATCATGGGTCACTCTTTCATGTCACATACATCTTGGTGGAGCCCTCGAAATGATAAGAGTTAAATAACATGCACTCATCACCAAGGGTAAACATGACTGATCAAACACAAATATCATAGATATCATCATGCAAGCAAACATTAAATCATAGTATGATCAAACACATGATCACAAGAGTATCTCACACACATAACACAAATATTGTAGCATGAATCAAACAAGCAAATGATCAAAGTAGCAAGAGAGGCAACAAAAGGCAAAACACACACTCTCTCTCGAAGCCTAATGATCTTTACACTTTCTCCCCTTTGGCAACAAGTTACCAAAAAGCTTGAAAATGCATAGTGCTTTGCGGCACTCTAGGCACGATCTCCAGGAGCTCATGAAGTGGTCTTCTGGCTGGTTGCTCTGGTGTGCGTAGATGGCGTGGAGAGGAGGGCATCTGCAAAAGCTTTGGCGGAGGTCTGTGGAGCTGGAGGAGTTGAAACTGGAGGTGCAATAGTGGCAGTTGCTGCAGGTGCTGAAAGTGTAGTCCTGGTGTCACTGACAACTGGCACTGCTGAACACCTTTGTGCCCTTGGCACTCGCTGAAAAGTGTCTATGGTAGGTCTGTCATTCCTGTCCTCAACTTCTTCCTAGAGCTTCTCCACAGTGGTCTGGATCTCTGTGACCTTCACATCTAGATCATGGAATTTAGTCTCGTTGATCCTCTCAAGACTCTCTTGATTTTGAGTCAGGGTGGCCAAGCCCTTCTCAATCCTCATAGTAGCCTCAAGCAGATAGGTGAGTTGCTCTTGGTTGGTCTTGAGCATCACAGTTGAAGCATCTGGTGCACTGGCTGCCTTTGCTGCTTTTGCAGCCTTTGCTCTCTCTCTCTCTCTCTCTCTCTCTCTCTTCTCCTAAGCTTCTACACTAGTTGGATGAGATGCATCCATGACAATCTCATTGTCCTCAACTTCTGGCCTCAGGGGAAGATGCTCTTTGTCTAGAAGATATGTCCATGTTCGCATGTTAGAGTTGACCAACATCTGTATATGAGGGGCATATCCACATGATCTCTTCTGATCAGCTGCAGTTCTCTTCACTGTTTCAACAATCAAAGTCATCACTTTGAACTTCTGGGGCACATCAAATATATGGAGCAAGTTGATGGAGTGACCACGGATCATTCTATGATCTCCTGACCTAGGCAATAGAGTGTGCCTCAAGATGGTGTTGATGGTGGTCAGACCTGACAGCTGTAGCGACCAGACCTCAGACGGTCAAGTCTCTGTGCTTAAGTGTCATCCCTGGATCAGTATTGCTTACACACACAGTACTCGAGGATTTATAATAGAGATCAATCACACACTTATTACATCGAGAGTCTCAAATAGAGTACTTATTACAATAATATGGTTGAAGGCCATCTAAATAAGATAACTGCGGAAGCATAAAAGATAAATGAGTCCATCCAACTCCACGGCAATACTGAGTGCACGACAACGACCTAGCGCACCTTACTCTTCGTCTGGAAATTTTGCAACATAATACGTTGCAGCTGTGTAGGTCAGCACATGGAATATGCTGGCAAGACAACACTATAGAGCAATGAACAAATAACAACTACCACTACATGCATATATGGCAGGTGGAGGCGGTTATCATTTGCATAAAGCCAATTTTTTCCTACAACAAAGGAATATATTTTATTTAACTACAAAGTTTGTTGAAATATTGAGAAGGTTCCTCCAAGTCAATCCCAAATTAACATGAACAAGCCAACAAGTTTATTAAGTAAAGTGATGAGATCAAATCAATAATTCAAGAACCAGATACTCAGAATGTCCATAACCGGGGACACGGCTAACCATGATTAGTTTGTACACTCTGCAGAGGTTTGCGCACTTCTCCCCACAAGACTCGATCTCCTCCGTTGGATTTCTCGCACTACATGATGTTTGAGAAACGGATGACCGAGACACAGTCTTTCCGAAGCATTAACTCTTTACTCTGGGTAGACAGTACCACCTACTTCCCTTACATCTGCTAGCATACCAATGAAAGAGGTCACACAACATACTCAACTATGCCAGAGCCCATAATGTCTTATGGCTGCACACGGAAGTTTCTAGCATGAATAATATTATGATCCCTTTGAGCCTGGGTGGCATTCCATAGGATGATCACACAGGTACTCCGGGATATCCTAGGACAACATTGGATTGCTCCAGGTGCCCACAACCAATCCACCTAGATGTGTATTAAAGTAGCCACTTTAAGTTTCCCTTAGTTAAAATCTCTCACATCTTGTATGAGTCTCACATACAAATACACGTCTATGAGCGTAGCAAAATAGTATAAGAATAACGTATGATACCCGGGGTTTGATAAAAGTCAATAGGTTCCTACCTCATCAACTACTTCCCACATACCCACATGTTATCACATCCTACTCATGCAATGTTTGAGGGTTGAAACTAATGTATAAAAACTGGGTAATAAAGGGATATGATCAAAGTGTTACTTGCCTTGTTGACGATCGAAAAACCCTAGAGATTCGTAGTAGCAAGCCTCGCACTCCGGAAACTCTATCGTAAACAAAAAATAGCATACATAAGAACTAAAGCATAAGATGCAAAGGTAAAACCAAAATAAAAGATCTAAATAGAAAGTACAAGTGAAGAGCTTTGATTTGCCAAAAGAATCAATCAAATCGGAGATACGAAACTCAAACTACAATCAAAAGAAGTTCGAAAACAAATCTGCTTGAAACCAAATTTTAAATTTTCAAAATCATATTCAAGTTGTTTATCTGAATAGAGTGGAACAAGACGAAGATTTTGGCATTGGTTTCACTGGATTTGGATAAACAAGCAAAAAGTAGTGAGGGTTTGAAGATCAGGGACTAATCTATAAGGAAACTATTCACGGATAGGTCCCTGGCCAAAAATAAACAGAAAAAGGAAAAATCGATTGGACGAACGACCGCTAACAGAGACTAACGAACGAATTCGTTCGTTAACACAGAAAATCGGGTGAATGCTTGCTATTTAGCGAACCCTAAAAATAAAACAGATCTAAAAGAAAAACCGAAAAAAATAAAGAAACGGATCGTTTTTTACCGGCTTGGCAGTTTTCGTCGAAAACCGGCGGCAGATCGGGATCGCGGCGGTGGCGGCGAACTACGGCGAGCGGGGCGGCGGGCGTCGGCGCGGGCGGCTCCGGTGTCGGCGGGAGGCGGCGGCGAGCAGCGACGGCGGTGGCGGCGCAAAACGGCGGCGGCGCGGCGGCGGCGAGATGCGAGGCTGCGACGGCGGCTTGGTGAGGAGGACGTGGTGGCGGGGCTGCGCCTTTTAAGGAGGGGGGCGAGGCCAACTTGGGGCAGGGGCGACGTGGGGCGCGTGGCGACGCCGAACTCCGGCTAGTCCGCCTCGGCCATGGCTCGGGGAAGGCGGCGGCGCGCGTGGGCCGGCTGGGCTTCGGCCCAGTCGATCGAAGATTTTTTTTTAATTTTTTTAATTGCCGAAACAGAAAAATTCAAAATAAAATAATTAAAAAATCCTAAAATCCCAAAAATAATTTTCACAGTCCTCTCCTAATATTTAGGATAACATGAACATTTTTCTGAGCTAAAATGCATTTTTTCCTAATTTACCCGAATAAAATTCAAATAAAAAGAAATATTTTTATTGAAAATTAAATTTCCATTATTTCCTCTATTTTGAAGAAGTCATATTATCTTCTCTCATTATTTTATTTATTTTGAAATAATTGGAAAAATAATTTCAAATAAAAATCACCTTGATCAAATTTACCAATTTTGAAAATTCAAAAATGGAATTTTATGAAAACCTCCAACTCTCTCAAATGGTCCTTGAGTTGCTTAAGGTCTCTAGGATCAAAATGTCCAAATAAAACTAATTTAAAATGCAAAATCATGGAATGCATATGATGACCATGTGATTAACATCCAAATTGAAAATTGGAATGTTACAAACCTACCCCCCTTAAGATGAATCTTGCCCTCGAGATTCGGGTTGGCTAGCAAATAGGTGCTGGTGGTCTTTCCGTAGGTTCTCTTCTCGCTCCCAGGTGGCTTCTTCCTCGGTATGGTGGCTCCACTGAACTTTGCAAAACTTGATGACCTTGCTGCATGTAACTCGGCTGGCAAACTCGAGAATCTTGACGGGTTTCTCCTCGTAGGTTAGGTCACTCTCCAACTGAATTGCTTCCCGGGGCATTGTATCTCTTAGAGGAATATCGGCCATCTCTGCATGGCACTTCTTCAACTGGGAAACATGAAACACATCATGAACTCCTGACAATCCTTCGGGTAACTCCAACTTGTAGGCCACTTCTCCCATACATTCCAAAACTCGGTATGGTCCTACAAACCTTGAGGCTAACTTTCCCTTGACTCCAAATTGTTTAACTACTCTAAGTGGTGACACACGAAGATATGCTTTGTCTCTGATTTCATAGGCTACCTCCTTGCGTCAACACGCGCAATATGCTTAAGAGAAGGCACTACAACATTGGGGACGACCACAACTGCCTACTCTATGACCAAAACATCGAGCAAACTATTGAACATATGATCTTCACCTGTTCCTTCAGCAAACAATGCTGGGACAAGCTTGATATCCACTGGGAGCCTTTCCTCGGTCGTCTGCAAGCCATTCAAGACCAAAAAATTGCCCACCCGTCACCTTTGTTCCTTGAAAAATTCATTGTGGTGGCCTGGAGTATCTGGAAGGAGAGGAACAATAAACATTTCAGAGCTATACCTCCCTCCTTTCAGTCCTGGCTAGATAGATTCAAGAGGGACTTTGAGCTACTTCAACACAGGGTTAAAGAGGCACATAGGCCTTTGATACTTAGCTTTGTAAACACTCTTTCATAGTACTCTAAGCTAGCTTTTCCTCTCTCCTGCCACAAAGTGGCTGAGACACACACCATGTACATACTCCATTGTACAGTGCCCCCCTTTTTTATTAATATATTAACACAGTAGGATCCTTTCCTACTGTTCTTGGTCAAAAAAAAGCATAACTCTTCTACCTGGACTGAGCTACCTTCAGTCTATCATGAATCAACTTAACCTTCCATTCAGACTCTTTGATTAAATCTGGTCCGAACAACTGACGGTCTCCAACTTCATCCCACGTCAACGGTGTCCTGTACCTCCTTCCATACAGAGCTTCGAAAGGGGCCATCTTCAAACTAGCCTGGTAACTATTGTTGTATGAGAACTCTGCGTAAGGTAAATTATCATCCCAACTAGATCCATAATCTAGGGCACAAGCTCTCAACATGTCCTCCAGAATCTGATTGACTCTCTCGGTCTGTCCATCTATCTGCGGATGAAAGGTTGTACTGAACTCTAGCCTGGTACCCAAAGTTTGGTGCAAACGATTCCAAAACTTCGAGATAAACTGTGTTCCTCTATCTGATACGATGGTCCTCGGAACTCCATGCAAACATACGATCCTGGTCATATATATCTTGGCCAACTTCGCGCTCGTATAAGTGGTTTTCACAGGGATAAAGTGAGCCACTTTGGTCAAGCGATCAACTACTACCCAGATGGAATTGTAACCTGATCGTGTCCTGGGTAATCCGGTGATGAAATCCATGCCAAGCTTATCCCACTTCCATTCGGGTATCGGCATAAGCTCAAGTAATCCTGTTGTCTTCTGGTATACGTCTCCAACGTATCTATAATTTTTGATTGTTCCATGCTATTATATTATCTGTTTTGGACGTTTAATGGGCTTTATTATACACTTTTATATTATTTTTGGGACTAACCTACTAACCCAAGGCCCAGTGCAAATTGCTGTTTTTTTGCCTATTTCAGTGTTTCACAGAAAAGGAATATCAAACGGAGTCCAAACGGAATGAAACCTTCGGGAGGGTGATTTTTGGAACAAACGTGATCCAGAGGACTTGGAGTGGACGTCAAGAAATCAACGAGGAGGCCACGAGGCAGGGAGGCACGCCTGCCCCCTGGGCGCGCCCCCACCCTTGTGGGCCCCTCGCAGCTCCACCGACCTACTTCTTCCTCCTATATAAACCCATATACCCCGAAACCAACCAGGAGCACCACGAAACCCTATTTCCACCGCTGCAACCTTCCGTACCCGTGAGATCCCATCTTGGGGCCTTTTCTGGCGTCCGCCGGAGGGGGAATCGATCACGGAGGGCTTCTACATCAACACCATAGCCTCTCCGATGATGTGTGAGTAGTTTACCACAGACCTTCGGGTCCATAGTTATTAGCTAGATGGCTTCTTCTCTCTCTTTGGATCTCAATACAAAGTTCTCCTCGATCTTCTTGGAGATCTATTTAATGTAACTCTTTTTGCGGTGTGTTTGTCGAGATCCGATGAATTGTGGGTTTATGATCAAGATTATCTATGAACAATATTTGAATCTCCTCTAAATTCTTTTATGTATGATTTGTTATCTTTGCGAGTCTCTTCGAATTATCAGTTTGGTTTGGCCTACTAGATTGATCTTTCTTGCAATGGGAGAAGTACTTAGCTTTGGGTTCAATCTTGCGTTGCTCGATCCCAGTGACGGAAGGGGACACGACACGTACTGTATTGTTGCCGTCGAGGATAAAAAGATGGGTTTTATATCATATTTCTTTAGTTTATCCCTCTACATCATGTCATCTTGCCTAATGCGTTACTCTATTCTTATGAACTTAATACTCTAGATGCATGCTGGATAGCGATCGATGTGTGGAGTAATAGTAGTAGATGCAGGCAGGAGTCGGTCTACTTGTTGCGGACGTGATGCCTATATACATGATCATGCCTAGATATTCTCATAATTATGCACTTTTCTATCAATTGCTGGACAGTAATTTGTTCACCCATCGTAATACTTACGCTATCTTGAGAGAAGCCACTAGTGAAACCTATGGCCCCCGGGTCTATCTTCCATCATATAAGTTTGCAATCTATTTTTACTTTGCAATCTTTACTTTTAGTCTTTACCATAAAAATACCAAAAATATTATCTTATCATCTCTATCAGATCTCACTTTTGCAAGTGGCCGTGAAGGGATTGACAACCCCTTTATCGCGTTGGTTGCAAGGTTCTTAATTGTTTGTGTAGGTACGAGGGACTTGCGTGTGGCCTCCTACTGGATTGATACCTTGGTTCTCAAAAACTGAGGGAAATACTTACGCTACTTTGCTGCATCACCCTTTCCTCTTCAAGGGAAAACCAACGCATGCTCAAGAGGTAGCAAGAAGGATTTCTGGCGCCGTTGCCGGGGAGGCTTACACCAAGACAAGTCAAGATTTGATCTCCCGACAACGAGCCATTTCTGGCGTCGTTGCCGGGGAATCTACGCACAAGTCAAGACATACCAAGTACCGATCACAAACTCTTATCCCTCGCATTACATTATTTGCCATTTGCCTCTCGTTTTCCTCTCTCCCACTTCACCTTTGCCGTTTTATTCGCGTTCTTTTTCGTTTGCCCTTTTTGTCGCCAGATCTATTGTTTGCTTGTGTTACCATGTGCCTTCTATTTGCTTGCATCTTTGCTTGCTAAAAAATCTATTGATATGGATCCACTTAAAGTGTTCTACTTGGATCATCTTCGATCCTTATGCGCTCGTGCTGAAACCCCAACTAGCCTAGTTGATGGGAAATCTTTAGATGAGCATGCTCATTTTGTGCGTCACCGTTTGTCTGAAAAAGGGAGATTCTTATGGGATCAAATAAATAGATTGCTGTGTTATGATTGGAATCTTTGTGAAATTTATGGTTTTACTTGTTGCTCTAAGAACCCTAAAAACACCTTCCCTACCTATGTGAGTTTAATGAAAATGAATTCTTATCTTCTTATGCAAAGGGTGTTTATAGTTACTATGATATCGAACAAATTGAAGAATTTGTTGCTTTTAAGGGTGCTTATGAAGTTGCTTCTTTGATTGAAAAGTATGATATTACTCTCTACGAATCTGAAATTTTTGACATACTTAAATATTGCTATGAAAATTATGCTCATAATGTCTATGTCAAAGAATTTATTGAGAGAATAACCGTTGCTTTGGAAGAAAATAATGATATGCATGAATCTATAGATAATGATGATTCCGATGATTTGATTGAAATTTCCCTTGATGAACATGATGCTTGCTATTCTTGTGGCCATGATGCCAATATTTTTGAAGACGAATTTGCTATAGTTCCTTATGTTAAACATGAGATCATTGCTATTGCACCCATACTTGGTAGTCCCTTCGATGAAAATCATGATTGCAATGATGTTACTATAAATTCTCTTGATGTCAATTGTGCTAATAATATGCAAAACCCTAAGCTTGGGGATGCTAGTTTTGCTATGTCTACTGTTTGTTGCAATGGTCATGATTGGGGTGAATCTTCTTATGATCTTGAAAACTTATTTAAGCCCCATGATGAATATGAGATTGATAATAGTGTTTGCAATAATATTAAAAGTGGGTTTGGAGAGGTCATGACTTTAGTTAATGATAATCCCACTATTTTGGAAGAGTGTCAACTTCACATGCATGTGGATCGTGTTGAGAATATGTTATGTGATAGCTATTTTGTTGAATTTTCTTATGATCCCACATGTAATTATTATGAGAGAGGAAAATATGGTTGTGGAAATTTTCATGTTACTAAATTACCTCTCATTATGTTGAGATTGCTATTGTTCCTTTCCGCTTCCTTGCATATGCTAGTTTTTGCTTACTATGATAATTTGTTTTTCTATAAGATGCCTATGCATAGGAAGTATGTTAGACTTAGATGTGTTTGTCACGTGTTTCATGATGCTCTCTCCGCGCTTCAATTCTTGTCTTTCATGTGAGCATCATCGAAATTTCTATGCCTAGCTAGGGGCGTTAAACGATAGCGCTTGTTGGGAGGCAACCCAACTTTATTTCTGTTTCTTGCTTTTTGGTTCTATTTAGTAATAAATCTTCCATCTAGCCTCTGGTTAGATGTGTTTTCATGTTTTAATTAGTGTTTGTGCCAAGTAAAACCTATAGGATCTTCTTGGATGATAGTTATTTGATCTTGCTGAAAAAGTCAGAAACTTTCTGCTCACGAAAACAATTGTTAAAAATCATCAGAAGGTGATAAAATACTGATTCCAATTGCAGTAGATCAATAAATAAATTATCTAGGTCGTCCTATTTTGGTAGGTTTTTATGAGTTACAGAAGTATGTGTTTGATACAGATTACTACAGATTGTTCTGTTTTTGACAAATTCTGTTTTTCGTGTGTTGTTTGCTTATTTTGATGAATCTATGGCTAGTATCGGAGGTTATGAACCATAGAGAAGTTGTGATACAGTAGGTTTAACACCAATATAAATAAAGAATGAGTTCATTACAGTACCTTGAAGTGGTGTTTTGTTTTGTTTCGCTAACGGAGCTCATGAGATTTTCTGTTAAGTTTTGTGTTGTGAAGTTTTCAAGTTTTGGGTAAAGATTTGATGGATTATGGAACAAGGAGTGGCAAGAGCCTAAGCTTGGGGATGCCCAAGTCACCCCAAGGTAAAATCCAAGGACAAGCAAAAATCCTAAGCTTGGGGATGCCCCGGAAGGCATCCCCTCTTTTGTCTTCGTCCATCGGTAACTTTACTTGGAGCTATATTTTTATTCACCACATGATATGTGTTTTGCTTGGAGCGTCTTGTATGATTTGAGTCTTTGGTTTTTAGCTCACCACAATCATACTTTCTGTACACACCTTTTGGGAGAGACACACATTAATCGGAATTTATTAGAATACTCTATGTGCTTCACTTATATCTTTTGAGCTAAATAATTTTGCTCTAGTGCTTCACTTATATCTTTTAGAGCACGGTGGTGGTTTTATTTTATAGAAATTATTGATCTCTCATGCTTCACTTATATTATTTTGAGAGTCCCTTAGAACAGCATGGTAATTTTCTTTGGCTATAAAATTAGTCCTAATATGATAGGCATCCAAGATGGATATAATAAAAACTTTCATATAAGTGCGTTGAATACTAAGAGAAGTTTGATACTTGATGATTGTTTTGAGATATGAAGATGGTGATATTAGAGTCATGCTAGTTGACTAGTTGTGGATTTGAGAAATACTTGTTCTAAAGTTTGTGATTCCTGTAGCATGCACGTATGGTGAACCGTTATGTGATGAAGTCGGAGCATGATTTATTTATTGATTGTCTTCCTTATGAGTGGCGGTTGGGGACGAGCGATGGTCTTTTCCTACCAATCTATCCCCCTAGGAGCATGCGCGTAGTACTTCGTTTCGATAACTAATATATTTTTGCAATAAGTATGTGATTTCTTTATGACTAATGTTGTGTCCATGGATTATACGCACTCTCACCCTTCCACCATTTCTAGCCTCTCTAATACCGCGCACCTTTCGCCGGTATCATACACCCACCATATACCTTCCTCAAAACAGCCACCATACCTACCTATTATGGCATTTCCATAGCCATTCCGAGATATATTGCCATGCAACTTTCCACCGTTCTGTTTATTATGACACGCTCCATCATTGCCATATTGCTTTGCATGAACATGTAGTTGACATCGTATTCGTGGCAAAGCCACCATTCATAATTCTTTCATACATGTCACTCTTGATTCGTTACATATCCCGGTACACCGCCGGAGGCATTCACATAGAGTCATATTTTGTTCTAAGTATTGAATTGTAAATTTTGAGTTGTAAGTAAATAAAAGTGTAATGACCATTATTATTAGAGCATTGTCCCAAGTGAGGAAAGGATGAGGGAGACTATGATTCCCCCACAAGTCGGGATGAGACTCCGGACGAAAAGAAAAAAAGGAAAAAAAAAGAAAAAAAGAGGCCATAAAAAAAGAGAAAAGGCCCAAATAAAAAAATGAAAAAATGAGAGAAAAAGAGAGAAGGGACAATGTTACTATCCTTTTACCACACTTGTGCTTCAAAGTAGCACCATGATCTTCATGATAGAGAGTCTCCTATGTTGTCATTTTCATATACTAGTGGGAATTTTACATTATAGAACTTGGCTTGTATATTCCAATGATGGGCTTCCTCAAAAATGCCCTAGGTCTTCGTGAGCAAGCGAGTTGGATGCACACCCACTTAGTTTCTTTTGTTCAGCTTTCATACACTTATAGCTCTAGTGCATCCGTTGCATGGCAATCCCTACTCACTCACATTGATATCTATTAATGGGCATCTCCATAGCCCGTTGATACGCCTAGTTGATGTGAGACTATCTTCTCCTTTTTGTCTTCTCCACAACCACCATTCCATTCCACATATAGTGCTATGTCCATGGCTCACGCTCATGTATTGCACGAAGATTGAAAAAGTTTGAGAACATCAAAAGTATGAAACAATTGCTTGGCTTGTCATCAGGGTTGTGCATGATTTAAATATTTTGTGTGGTGAAGATAGAGCATAGCCAGACTATATGATTTTGTAGGGATTACTTTCTTTGGCCATGTTATTTTGAGAATACATGATTGCTTTGTTAGCATGCTTGAAGTATTATTATTTTCATATCAATATTAAACTTTTATCTTGAATCTTTCGGACCTGAACATTCATGCCATAATAAAGAAAATTACATTAAGAAATATGATAGGTAGCATTCCACATCAAAAATTCTATTTTTATCATCTACCTACTCGAGGACGAGCAGGAATTAAGCTTGGGGATGCTTGATATGTCTCCAACGTATCTATAATTTTTTATTGTTCCATGCTATTATATTATCTGTTTTGGATGTTTAATGGGCGTTATTATACACTTTTATATTATTTTTGGGACTAACCTACTAACACAAGGCCCAGTGCAAATTGTCGTTTTTTGCCTATTTCAGTGTTTCGCAGAAAAGGAATATCAAACGGAGTCCAAACGGAATGAAACCTTCGGGAGAGTGATTTTTGGAACAAACGTGATCCAGAGGACTTGGAGTGGACGTCAAGAAATCAACGAGGAGGCCATGAGGCAGGGAGGCGCGCCCGCCCCCCTAGGCGCGCCCCCACCCTCGTGGGCCCCTCGCAGCTCCACCGACCTACTTCTTCCTCCTATATATACCCATATACCCCGAAACCAACCAGGAGCACCACGAAATCCTATTTCCACCGCCGCAACCTTCTGTACCCGTGAGATCCCATCTTGGGGCCTTTTCCGGCGCTCCGCCGGAGGGGGAATCGATCACGGAGGGCTTCTACATCAACACCATAGCCTCTCCGATGATGTGTGAGTAGTTTACCACAGACCGTCGGGTCCATAGTTATTACCTAGATGGCTTCTTCTCTCTCTTTGGATCTCAATACAAAGTTCTCCTCGATCTTCTTGGAGATCTATTCGATGTAACTCTTTTTGCGGTGTGTTTGTCGAGATCCGATGAATTGTGGGTTTATGATCAAGATTATCTATGAACAATATTTGAATCTCCTCTGAATTCTTTTATGTATGATTTTTTATCTTTGCAAGTCTCTTCGAATTATCGGTTTGGTTTGGCCTACTAGATTGATCTTTCTTGCAATGGGAGAAGTGCTTAGCTTTGGTTTCAATCTTGCGTTGCTCGATCCCAGTGACAGAAGGGGAAACGACACATATTGTATTGTTGCCATCAAGGATAAAAAGATGGGGTTTATATCATATTGCTTGAGTTTATCCCTCTACATCATGTCATCTTGCCTAATGCGTTACTCTGTTCTTATGAACTTAATACTCTAGATGCATGCTGGATAGCGGTCGATGTGTGGAGTAATAGTAGTAGATGCAGGCAGGAGTCGGTCTACTTGTTGCGGACGTGATGCCTATATACATGATCATGCCTAGATATTCTCATAATTATGCACTTTTCTATCAATTGCTCGACAGTAATTTGTTCACCCACCGTAATACTTACGCTATCTTGAGAGAAGCCACTAGTGAAACCTATGGCCCCCGGGTCTATCTTCCATCATATAAGTTTGCAATCTATTTTTACTTTGCAATCTTTACTTTTAGTCTTTACCATAAAAATACCAAAAATATTATCTTATCATCTCTATCAGATCTCACTTTTGCAAGTGGTCGTGAAGGGATTGACAATCCCTTTATCGCGTTGGTTGCAAGGTTCTTATTTGTTTGTGTAGGTACGAGGGACTTGCGTGTGGCCTCCTAATGGATTGATACCTTAGTTCTCAAAAACTGAGGGAAATACTTATGCTACTTTGTTGCATCACCCTTTCCTCTTCAAGGGAAAACCAACGCATGCTCAAGAGGTAGCAGTGTTCTGCCTTAACTCTCTGACACACATCACATACTGCTACATACACGGCAATATCCTTCTTCATACCTGTCCACCAGGAACGTTCCTTCAAATCCAGATACATCTTAGTGTTTTCGGGGTGAATCGAGTATGGTGAGTCATGAGCTTCCTGAAGTATTAACTTCCTGATCTCCGCATCATTGGGCACATAAATACGATCCTCAAACCATAAAGTTTCGTGCTCATCCTCACGAAAACCTTTGGCTTTTTCTTTATTCATCTTCTCTTTTATCTCCGCAATCTCCTTATCAGTCTTATGGGCTTCTCGAATCTTTCCCAACAACATAGACTGTATTTCCAATGCTGCAACAAACCTCTCGGAACTATCTCCAATCGAAGTTCCTTGAGATCGTCGGCTAACTCTTGCAGTAATCCCCCGGTCACGAGAGTATTAACATAACTCTTGCGGCTCAACGCGTCTGCTACAACATTGGCCTTTCCCGGATGATACTGCAGCTTCATATCATAATCCTTTATGAGCTCCAACCATCTCCTTTGCCTGAGATTCAACTCCTTCTGCGTGAAAATGTACTTCAAACTCTTATGATCCGTGTATACATCACAACGGTTTCCAATAAGAAAATGTCTCCAGGTCTTGAGCGCATGCACTACGACTGCTAAATCCAAATCATGCGTGGCATAATTCAACTCATGAGGTTGAATCTGATGTGAGGCATATGAAACAACTCTTCTGTCTTGCATAAGAACACCTCCAAGTCCCTGGCGAGAAGCGTCGCAATATACTTGGAAGTCCTTGCGTATATCCGGAAGAATTAGCACTGGGGCTGTAACTAAACGTTTCTTCAACTCCTGAAAACTGGCCTCACATTCTTCGGTCCATTTGAACTTGGTGTCCTTCTTCAACAACTCCGTCATGGGCTTCGCAATCTTGGAAAAATTCTCAATGAATCTCCGGTAATATCCTGCGAGTCCAAGAAAACTGCGTATTTCTCCAACTGAGGTGGGTGCCAACCACTCTGTGACAGACTGAACCTTAGTAGGGTCTACTGCTATACCTTCTACGGATATAACATGTCCGAGAAATCCAACTTCTTTCAACCAAAACTCACATTTGCTGAACTTGGCATATAGCTGATGTTCCCTGAGCTTCTCGAGAACTAAACGCAAGTGTTCCTTGTGCTCTTCTTCATTCTTTGAGTACACCAATATATCATCAATGAACACCACAACAAACTTACCCAAGAACTCCATGAACACCTTATTCATCATACTCATAAAATAGGCAGGGGCATTAATCAATCCAAAAGACATGACCGTGTACTCATATAGCCCATACCTTGTGGTAAAAGCTGTCTTGGGTATATCCTGTTCTCGGATCTTCAGCTGGTGGTATCCTGATCGAAGATCGATCTTGGAGAATACTTTAGCTCCCTGCAGCTGGTCAAACAAATCGTTGATCATCTATAGTGGGTACTTGTTCTTGATCGTCACTTCATTCAATGCACGATAATCAACCACCATTCTCAAAGATCCATCCTTCTTCTCAACTAAGAGCACTGGGGCTCCCCACGGTGATGAACTTGGTCGAATGTAACCTTTCTCCAATAACTCCTTAATCTGTTTCTTAATTTCCTCCAGATCATTTGCGGGCATCTGGTACGGTCTCTTTGATATTGGTCCGGTGCCTGGTAACAACTCTATCAAAAATTCCATATCTCGATCTGGTGGCATGCCTCGTAATTCCTCCGGGAACACATCAAGATAATCCTTCACAACTGGCACTTCCTCCTGAACAACTCCCAAGAGTGAATTTACTTGAGTCCTCCTTGGCGCATGTCTGGATACATACTTGATTCTTTTTCATTCTGTTGTGGTAGGAGTATTGACTTACTAGCGCAATCGATGTTTCCTCCATACTTCAATAACCAATCCATGCCTAGTATTATGTCCAATCCTTGTGACTCCAAAATAAAGAGGTCTGAGGGGAAAATGTGCTTGCCTATGGTCAATGGCAATTGACAACACCATCGACTAGCCATATATTCCGCTCCTAGTGAGCTTGCTAACATGGGTGGCCTAAGGGCTAAGGTTTCTAGTTTAAACTTATCCACAAATCCCCTTGATATGTATGAATGCGATGCACCAGCATCAAAAAGAACAAGAGTTGTAAATGACTTAATCAAAAACTTACCAATAACTGCATCAGGCTGCTCTTCAACTTCCTCCACGTTGATATGGTTCACCTGACCTCTGGTAAAGGGGTTTGGCTTCTTCCCTGAGCTTCCGTTAGCATTTCCATTCTTCGCTTCAGGGCACTCGGTGGCGTAGTGTCCAGTATTCCCGCATTTGAAACAAGTAATGTGACTCAGATCCTTCTTAGCGGGTGTAGCAGGGTTGGAACGATTCTGATTATTGTTTCCTCCACTCCCATTGCCATTCTTAGGACAACTGTGGTTATGTGAACTTCCTCCATTGTGAGAATGGCCTCCATGGTTAGGTCCCCCATGGGTATGGGTGTGTCCCCCTGAGTACGGGGTAAAGCGAGGCTTCTGCTGAGCTCCAGAGTTGTACTTCCCATGTCCATACTTCCGTTTGCGGCTCTCTATCTGCTGTTGCTTTCTTTCAATCATGAGGGCCATGTCTACTAGCTCCTGGTAGTTGGTAAATGTTGCCACCATTAACTGCATACTCAGCTCATCATTCAGTCCCTCCAGAAACTTCTCCTGCTTTGCGGCATCTGTGGCCACATCATCTGGGGCGTAGCACGCTAACTTGCTGAACTCATCCACATACCGCGCCACAGTACGGTTTCCCTGGCGTAAGTTGCGAAACTCACGCTTCTTCATGCTCATGGCACCAGTTGAGACATGTGCAGTGTGGAATGCTTGCTGAGACTGATCCCAAGTGACATTGGCCACGGGGAAAGTGGATGTGTAATTCTCCCACCATGAGGCTGCTGGTCCATCCAGTTGATGTGTGGAAAAGTGCACCTTCTCAGCATCTGTGCAACATGCGGTGGTCAGCTCCCTTCCAATCTTGTGGAGCCAGTCATCAGCAACAATCGGCTTAGTGCTACTAGAGAACACCGGCAGATTCAACCTTAGAAAACAGGCTAAATTGTCCACTGGAGGTGTTGGCGGTGGGTTGTTGTTGTTGTTATTGTTGTTGTTGTTGTTGTTGTTGTTTGTTGTTGTTGTTGTTGTTGTTGTTGCCTTGGTTCTGAACTAGCAACTGCATCAAGGCATTCTGCTGTTGGATCAACTGAGTGAGCTCCGGTGGGAAGACAAATCGGGGGTCACGTCTCGGAGGCATCTGATAGGTTTAGAGGGGTGAGAACAGAATAGAGTGAGGTCTAAAGAGAAATCACTACCCATATGCACATGAGACAAACACATTCATTTCACACCACTCAATTCAAACAAGATCATACAATCGAACTAAACTACCATTATAAAATCTCACGGACTATTACTATATACATGGAAGAATACTAATGGTAATATGGTGGTCGACTAGAAATTTTGATCGATGGAAGACTCCATGATATCTGCTCCAGCTTCGTCATCATAATCATCACTGTCTTCATCATCACTGTCGGGATCGGAGTCCGTGTCGTCTATTATGATGTAGTCTTCGGAACGGATGTCTTCTTTAGGTTCGGGATCCCCCATGAATATTCCTAGCTTCTTCTTTAGGTCTTCATTCTTCACCAGTAGTACGGCAATTTCTTCTTCATATCCATCGCGTGCAGACTTGAGTTCTTCCTCCAGCTCCATGTTCCAGGTCATCACCTTCTTCATGTATATCATGTTGGCGCACATCTGGTTCTCCTGACGACGAATGTGCTGATTCAACTCATGTATGTAGGCTGCAATAGATTTATCCTTCCTAGTGCAAATCATCTCCCATTGCTCATCTCGGTGTCCACATATCTGGTAGATGGTGTCCTTAAGATCCTTGTTGTATACCTCGCCGATGCGTCCAATGGCGATGTGGGCGGCCATGCTCTTTCCTCGACTCCAGGTTGGTGCATCAAAGGAAAAGTCGATGGGCTCGGTAACTGGCGTGAACGTCCTTCCTGGAACATGAACTCGAATCATCCAGCGCTCCTCTTCTGGTAAAGTGGCGGTGTAGGTTCCAGTGAAGCTTGGTATGCCGATGCTCAGGCACCTAGTGACTTCCTTCAAGTGTCATCCGAAAGGGGTGTCGTCATCCGATTGAGTGAACTTGTTCCTTGAGTCCGCCATCTATAGAGTAGAAATGGAGAAGAGTCAGAAATGAGTAGAGAAGAGTATCCTGTGGCTTTCCCTAGTGGTCGCGTCCTACAGTCGGCGTGTGCTCTCATACCATCTTGTAGCGACCAGACCTCAGACGGTCAAGTCTCTGTGCTTAAGTGTCATCCCTAGATCGGTATTGCTGACACACACAATACTCGAGGATTTATAACAGAGATCAATCACACACTTATTACATCAAGAGTCTCAAATAGAGTACTTGTTACAATAATATGGCTGAAGGCCATCTAAATAAGATAACTGCGGAAGCATCGAAGATAAATGAGTCCATCCAACTCCATGGCAATACTGAGTGCACAACAACGACCTAGCGCACCTTACTCTTCGTCTGAAAATTCTGCAACATAATACGTTGCGGCCGTGTAGGTCAGCACATGGAATATGCTGGCAAGATAACACTATAGAGCAATGAACAAATAACAACTACCACTACATGCATATATGGCTGGTGGAGGCTCTACGGTTATCATTTGCATAAAGCCAATTTTTCCCTACAACAAAGGAATATATTTTATTTAACTACAAACTTTGTTGAAATATTGAGAAGGTTCCTCCAACTCAATCCCAAATTAACATGAACAACCCAACAAGTTTATTAAGTAAAGTGATGAGATCAAATCAATAATTCAAGAACCAGATACTCAAAATGTCCATAACTAGGGACACGGCTAAACATGATTAGTTTGTACACTCTGCAGAGGTTTGCGCACTTTTCCCCACAATACTCGATCTCCTCCGTTGGATTTCTCGCACTACATGATGTTTGAGAGACGGATGACCGAGACACAGTATTTCCGAAGCATTAACTCTTTACTCTGGGTAGACAGTACCACCTACTTCCCCTACATCTGCTAGCCTACCACTGAAAGAGGTCACACAACATACTCAACTATGCCAGAGCCCATAACGGCTTGTGGCTGCACACGGAAGTTTCTAGCATGAATAATCTTATGATCCCTTTGAGCCTGGGTGGCATTCCATAGGATGATCACGCGGGTACTCCGGGATATCCTAGGACAACACTGGATTGCTCCAGGTGCCCACAACCAATCCACCCAGATGTGTATTAAACTAGCCACCTTAAGTTTCCTTAGTTAAAATCTCTCACATCTTGCATGAGTCTCACATACCAATACACGTATACGAGCGTAGCAAAGTAGTATAAGCATAACATATGATACCCGGGGTTTGATAAAAGACAATAGGTTCCTACCTCATCAACTACTTCCCAAATACCCACATGTTATCACATCCTACTCATGCAATGTTTGAGGGTTGAAACTAATGCATAAAAATTGGGTAATAAAAGGATATGATCAAAGTGTTACTTGCCTTGCTGACGATCGGAAAACCCTAGAGATTCGTAGTAGCAAGCCTCGCACTCCGGAAACTCTATCGTAAACAAACAATAGCATACATAAGCACTCAAGCATAAGATGCAAAGGTAAAACCAAAATAAAAGATCTAAACAGAAAGTACAAGTGAAGAGCTTTGATTTGCAAAAAGAATCAATCAAATCGGAGATACGAAACTCAAACTACGATCAAAAGAAGTTCGAAAACAAATCTGCTTGAAACCAAATTCTTAATTTTCAAAATCATGTTCAAGTTATTTATCTGAACAGAGTGGAACAAGACGAAGATTTTGGTGTTGGTTTCACTGGATTTGGATAAATGAGCAAAAAGTAGTGAGGGTTTGAAGATCAGGGACTAATCTATAAGGAAACTATTCGCGGATAGGTCCCTGGCCGAAAATAAACAGAAAAAAGAAAAATCTATCGGACGAACGTCCGCTAACAGAGACTAACGAACGAATTCGTTTGTTAACAGAGAAAATCGGGTGAACCTTCGCTATTTAGCGAACCCTAAAAATAAAACCGATCTAAAAGAAAAAACCGAAAATACTAAAGAACCGGATCGTGTTTTACCGGTTCGGCGGTTTTCGGCGAAAACCGGCGGCGAATCGGGTTCGACGGCGGTGGTGGCGAACTCCGGCGAGCGGGGCGGTGGGCGTCGGCGCGGGCGGCTCTAGCGTCGGCGGGAGGCGACGCGGCGGCGTATGGCTGGGGGCGGCGGCGGCGGCAGCGGTGGCGAGCAGCGACTGCGCAAAACGGCGGCGGCGCGGCATCGGCGAGATGCGTGGCTGCGGCGGCGGCTTGGTGAGAAGGACAGGGTGGCGGGGTTGCGGCTTTTAAGGAGGGGGCGAGACCGACTTGGGGCAGGGCGACGCGGGGCGCGTGGCGGCGCCGGACTCCGGCGAGTCCGCCTCGGCCACAGCTCGGGGAAGGCGGCGGCGCGCGTGGGCCGGCTTGGCTTCGGCCAAGTCGGTCGAAGATTTTTTTTAAAAAAATCGCCGAAAAGGAAAATTTCGAAATAGAATAAATAAATAATCCTAAAATCCCAAAAATAATTTTCACGGTCCTCTCCTAATATTTAGGACAACATGAACATTTTTCTGGGCTAAAATGCAATTTTTCCTAATTTACCCGAATAAAATCTCAAATAAAAATAAATATTTTTATTGAAAATTAAATTTCCATTATTTCCTCTATTTTTAAGAAGTCATATTATCTTCTCTCATTATTTTATTTATTTTTGAATAATTGGAAAAATAATTTCAAATGAAAATCACCTTGATCCAATTTACCAATTTTGAAAATTCAAAAATTGAATTTTATGAAAACCTCCAACTCTCTCAAATGGTCCTTAAGTTGCTTAAGTTCTCTAGGATGAAAATGTCCAAATAAAACCTATTTAAATTGCAAAATCATGGAATGCATATGATGACCTAGTGATTAACATCCAAATTGAAATTTGGGATGTTACAACAGCAGATAGTATATTGACCCAAGCTTGTGAGTCTTCAAGGCATCATCAGGAATAGTCTTGTACATGTTGACCATGGAGTTGTGATATTTCCTAGGCTTGACATATACATGAGTGTCATTCTCATCTTCCTTAGGGGCATTGATCAACTTGGCCCACTCAGAGATTGTTGATTGATATTTGGTTCCCTCTGTCATCCAGACAATCCTTCCATCCGGATAGAAATGAGCAGTTGAGTAGAATTGCATTAGCATTTCATCATTCCACTTGGTCAACTTCTGACCAACAAACTTGTCCACTTCATTCATCCTAAAGCTCTCATGCATGGCTGGGAAGTAGTTCTCATTGTCATCAATATATGTCCAGTCAACCCACCTCATGTCACTGACAATGGGCTTCTTGTCTAGCAAGACTGTCTCATAGAAGTCATGTTGTTCCTTTGTGTGGAAACGATAATCCACAACAGTTCTTCTCCTAGTGGCATAGGGATCAGTCTGTCTCCATAATCTCAGACCAGCATCCTTTCTTTCTTTCTTTCTTTCTTTCTTTCATATTTTCAGCCACTGGATGATCATCACTATGATCTGGGATCTTGGGCTTCAATTTTCTGAGCACTTGTTGCTCTTCTTCTTCTTGAACCTTAGGCACTGGGGCCTTGTTCTTCTCAGCAGCAGATATGTTTCTGCTCAATCGCTTGGGTGCAGAAGGTTTTGGAGCTTGAGTTGGAGGCTTGGGGGCAGGCTTGGGCTTAGATGGAGCAGCCCCTGATCTTATAGCACCCCCATGAGCTTTTGAGTCTTTTGTGGAGGTGCAGCTGGCTCTTCCTCCTCCTCTTCTTCCTCATCAGAGTCTCATCATAGATGGTTTGCCAATAACTCTGGCAATGGTCTTCTTCACTCTCTCCTTCCTCTTCTTTCCTCCAGCAGCCTCTTCTTCTCTTGGTTCAAGAGTGAACTCCATAGTTTCTTGAGTTGAGGCTCTGGCCTTTGACATAGGCTTCCTCTTAGGAGGAGCCTTCTCTGGCATACCAGGCTTGGTGGCAGCAGCAGCAGCATATTCCTTCTTCAGCACTTTCTTCTTGGAGGTCACCTCCTCATCAACAACAAAATCCTCATCCTCTCATTGTGAAGTTCTTCTTCCTTTTCCTAGTTGCAGCCTTAGGCAAGTTGCTTGGAGTGCTTCTACTACCATCATCATAGCTGCTGTTGGAGGGACTAGTGCCCTCACTGAGATTCACTTGCTCTTCAGACCTGTTCTGGCTGTCACTGCCCTCTGACATATCGGAAACTGACCCTATGAATAGATGGGTATAGGTAGAATGGATGAGCATCACAAAGTACAACTATTTTGCAAAAAAAATATTGAGACAAACACTTAACTTTAGTTTTCTGCAGAAAGCATTTCGGAGCCACCGATTTGACAAACTCAGTGACACCGAAGCACAAACAGAGTCTAAACATGCAGTTTGGGTCAGACTGAAATGCAGTTCGGTGACTCCGAGATGCTAGGGTTTCACGTCGTAAGTGATTTCGGTCACACCGATTAGTACATTTCGGTCAGACCGAGTTGTACTTGTGCAATGGCCTGATCCAAGTCGGTGAGACCGAGATCCTCAGATCGGTCGGTCCAAGATGAGCTCGGTGGAAACCTAACCCTAAGTTTTTGCATCAAGTCTATTCTAAAGGATTCTTTCGGTGGATAGATTGATCTCATTCGTGGAAAGAACAATGGCAATGATCTTTGTGCAAGAATCGGAATAATGGAGCGCACAAAGAGGTCAAGTACGTACCCTAACTTGGTGACGAACTTGCTACGGCGACAACGGCGATGAGATTCCCATTGACGGTGATGGAGACCAGCGGCAGGGGGCACTGGCGACGACAGCGACAATCCGGAGACCAAGGGGGCGACAGAACTGGGAGGCACGGACGAGTGGTTTGGAGAAATTTCCAAATTTTCAACCCACGGTATATATACCCAGTCACTATCGGTGTGACCGAGTGGAACGACTCGATGGCATCGAGATGCAAAACTACTAGCAGTTACTGCAACTCGGTGTGACCGATTGTTCTAATCGGTTGCACAGAGATGAAAACCTAGATCAACTTAATGAATTCGGCGAGACCAAGTAGGAGTGAGTTGGTTTGACCAAGATGCATTAATAGGTCTTGGAAGTTTAAGCCCTTGACGAATTAGTGGCTCCGAGTGCTCCTCGCCCGGAGGGTCCGAATTCGACTTGGTCAAACTTTGTGATGTAGCATGAATAGAGTTTGAGACAAGAAAAGCATAGATAGCTAGAGAGAGTACTTAGGCATTATTTTCCATCCATTTGGCAAACAGAAAAACCAAATAATCAAAGCAACAAATGGATGTCCTCGAATGAAGAAAATTATGCAACCAACATGCTCACACAATAAGATAGCAAATAAAATATGGGGCAAAGCATGCACAAACACTCTAGCATCTATCAAGCAATTGGCGGTGACTAGGTCATCTATATATGAGTATATTGACTGAGGAGTCAAATGAGAACATTTGATCGTAGGTCATACTCATCGTTTAAGCACAAGTGGGGTTACCACTTTTACATAAAGCATTGTTGTGTTCACATCATTAGAGTTGCTTTAGCTCAATTCTTATAGCAAAGCTCCCCCTATATGTGATATCCCCCCTTAGAGGGACGAACTAACCTTGGGTTTTGTCGATGATGACTTCATGTAGGTTTTGAAGATGTGGATGCTCAATGTTGATGTAGATCATTTGGAGCAATCCGTTGGAGTGGGTTGCACTTTCAATACCTACATGGGTTAGTCCCACAAGGAACACACAAGGATATCCAGAGACATAGAGTGAAATACACATATGATGATGACCATGAAAGCATTAGGCTACCTTGTCCCTTGTCTTCCCAACAAGAGGGTATGTGACTCCTTCAACTAGTACAAGATATGAAAGTTGATTGCACTTGTTCTTGCCAAAATGAATATGAGTGAAGTATGTTGGCGGAGTCACCCTCAAGAACTCTCTAGTTCTTCTTCTTTGGGACCCACATCAACTTGATGGGAATCCTTGGAGTTGTAGACGTACTTGATGAAGTAGAACTTGATGTAGTCTTGGGAACCCACTTGACCAAGGCCTTAGGAGTTCTTCAAATGAATCAATCTCTTCTTGAAGCTTGTCCTTGCCTTTTAGTTTGTGGTCTTGTGGTGGAAGATCATCTTGAGCTTGTGTTCCCTTGAAGGAAGTGGGGTCATACTTCTCTTGTTGAGGAACAAACTTCGTCTTGGGGTATTGATCTTCTTCCCGCTCAACTCCATTGGCATTAAACTTTCGTTCGAAACCAACACCTTGATTCTTTCGGTGCCTTCCTTGCTTGCGTACAATTTCCTCAAATTGCTTACTTCCGGCAAGGCTCTTGTAAACACCTTTCTCTATAATTACCTTCAATAAGATATTTTCTTTCCCAAGTGTAACTTGGCTAAGAGAATCATTAGTGGAATCAAGAGAACTACTAGAAGCAACAATATTGGATTTAGCATGATTATTGTTACTACTACAAGAAGAATCTTTCTTTCTCTTGTTGCTAGATTTTACTTGTGACATGTAAGTAGACAAGAGTAAACGCTTGGCAATGTAAGAAGAACTTTTCTTACGAAGATCATCATTGATTTCTTTTAAGAACACATGCTCTTGCTCTAAATTGAGCTTCTCAAAGCGTAGCTTCTCATGAGTCTTTAAAAGCTCTCGATGATCCTCTAAGGTAGTTTCATGAGCTAACTTAAGAGTTTTTAGTTCTTTAGTTAGACTCTCAATCTCCTTCTTATCATTGTCATTCGTTTCATCTTGATTAGCATGATTAATAGCAATTTCATCATAGTTTTCATCACTAGTGTTGTCAACAAGTAAATCATCATCACGTAGCAAATCATCTTATCAATACTGAAATCAACATGCTCGGGGTGTGATACCTTAGGGCCTTTAGCCATGAAGCATCTTCCAATTCCTTCATTTGGTGAGTCAAATATGTCGTAGGAGTTGGATGACACAAGTGCAAGACTGGCAACACCTTCATCTTGAGTATATTCAGAGTCAGAGTGATAACTTCTCTCAGAGTAGTTGTCAGAGTCGGAACCGGATACCCATTCACCAACATGAGCTTGATGTCTTCGTCTTGTGTAGCTTTTCAATGACTTGTCCTTCCTTTCTAAATCATTGCTTCTACGAGAGGGTCTTTGTTCATAATGATCATCTCTACTCCTTCTCTCTCTTGGTGGCAATTCATCTCTTTTACTTCTCCTTTTAGGTGAATCTTCTCTTCTCTTGTAGGGAGCCAAGTCTTCCAGAATTGTAGCAATTGCGATCATGACTAGAAGATCTTTTGTCATTGTAGGACCTTGACTTGGGACTTCTCCCTTTACTTCTACTCTTGTAGAACTTGTTGAAGTTCTTCACCATTAAGCTCAATTCTTCATTGAAAACTTGTTTATCACTTGATGTTGTAAGAGCATCACATGAAGCTTTGTAAGCACCACTTGACTTGTTGTGGAGCTCTTCCTTATCCTTGAGTGACATCATGAGCAACAATTCTATCAATGACTTCCGTTCGCTTGAGATCTTTGTAATTGGGCATCATTTGGATCAAGGTGCACACGGTATCATATTTTCTATCCAAGGCTCTTAGGATCTTCTTGATGATGAATTTGTCAGTCATTTCTTCACTTCCTAAGCCGGCAATCTTATTTGTGATGAGAGCAAGCCTAGAGTACATCTCAGTGACTCCTTCACCATCCTACATTTTTAACTTGTCAAGTTGACTTTGAAGCACGTCCTATTTGGATTCCTTGACGGACTCGGTACCTTCGTGCATATAAACCAAAGTATCCCAAATTTCCTTTGCATTCTCAAGGCGGCTGATTTTGTTGAATTCACTGCGGCACAATCCGTTGAAGAGAATATCGCAAGCTTGAGCATTGTATTGTAACATCTTCAATTCTTCTGCGGATGCTTCACGATCTGATTCTCTTCCATCCTCGAAGTATTCACATTGCAAGACAATATGCACAATAGCCCAAATGGCGGGGTTATGACCAAGAATATGCATTTTCATCTTATGGTTCCAACTAGCAAAATTAGTACCATCAAAGTAAGGACCTCTACGGTGGTAATTTCCCTCGCTGGACGCCATACTCTCCTAGGTTGTGAAACCAAGGCTATGATCACCAAAGCTATGGAAATCAAGGAAAATGGAGACCAAAGCTCTGATACCACTTGTAGGATCGAAAGTAGGTCTAGAGGGGGGTGATTAGACTACTTGACCAAATAAAAATCTAGCCTTTTCCCAATTTGAAGTGTTGGCAGATTTTAGCAACTTAGCACAAGTCAAGCAATCAACCTACACATGCAATTCTAAGAGCGTAGTAGCGTAAAGTAAAACATTGCATATGAAGGTAAAGGGAAGGGTTTGGAGAAGGCAAACACAATGTAGACACGGAGATTTTTGGTGTGGTTCCGATAGGTGGTGCTATCGTACATCCACGTCGATGGAGACTTCAACCCACGAAGGGTAACGGTTGCGCGAGTCCACGGAGGGCTCCACCCATGAAGGTTCCACGAATAAGCAACCCCGTCTATCCCACCATGGCCATCACCCACGAAGGACTTGCCACACTCGAGTAGATCTTCACGAAGTAGGCGATCTCCTTGCCCTTACAAACTCCTTGCACTACAAGAAATATGTCAACTAGTGACCTTCTGTCAGTGACCCTGGAAGAATTGGTCATAGATCTATGACCATTTCAGACCAATTGGTCAAAAGCTGTTCGGGGGTCTCCAAAACCTAAACTATAACAACCATTTTGGTCAGAAAGGTCGTAATTTCCTTACACGAAATGGTCATAAAGCAGGTAGTACTGGTCCGCTGCCTTATTTCTAGCTGATCACGACCAATATAGATGGTCATAACCTTGTAAATTGTGGTGGGTTGCTATGACTAGGCGCCACCTCATCAGTTTTGCCTATGTGTCATGTCCATGTGGCAATTTTTGCCCTAGGTTGTGAAGCAACCTATATTTCTGTCATTCCCAAAATTCCCAAAAAAATCTCATAAATTCTTTGGGTCATATCTTCATCAAATATGTAAAAAACCTTCCTTTCCTAGTTCAAAAATAATTCAACAATATTCATTTTCCTATTCTGTTCAGAACAACACTTTGTGAAGGAAGTACCACTTTGGCATGTCCAAATAGTATCCATTTTCTACGGTGCTTTCCTATGCCCAAACAACCATCCTCTACCAAATGACAGCTCAATCCATTCATTATTTTGAGCCCAGCTTCAACATTCGTATTTATGTCCAGTGTGGTACTTTGCAAAGCAAGTACCACCTAGGTTCCTCCTTTTGAGCTGAAAATTTGTGAAGACGGTCTTCTTAGTAACTGATCAACCTCAGCCAAAACTCACGCCCATTAGCCATGTACATTTCCCGTACCGCTAATCAAACACTTGGCTGCTAATTCATGTTTGAGCATCGATCGGTCTCCTCGTGAGAATCTTATGTTGTAATTTTCTTCCTAGCACCTACCCGGGGAGTTCCCAGCCCACTAGACATGCCTAGGCCGCCCAGAACACATGGCAACACCACGGTCACACGGTGACCACGCGGCGGGCATGCGAGTTTACGCGCTCTACAGTTGGGGCCTCGGCCACCGCCCAAACCTCGACGTATCGCCACCAAACCATGTATTTATGATTAAATAGGTACTTACATAACTAGAAATGATTTTTGGAAAAAATAAATAGCAAACTATGAGGCAGCTGCAGTTCAAATTTGACCCGCTTCCAACTGAATCAACGGAAATTTGTCTTTTTCACGAGAGGTGGATCAAAACTTTTTACACCCAACCATTTTGTCAATTGTGCATTAAATATGTCCTAGTATTTTAGAAAATTGATTTGGTCCAATTGTGCAACAATTATTTGGGAGGTCCTTCACAAAAAAAACCTCCTTTTAGGCACTCGAAAAATGGAAAATGGTTTTTTCGTCCAAAGAAAATGAAAACTTCCTTAGGCAACATTGTTTGCCATTCCAATATGCACCCTTGTGCACAATATGAGATCATTTGAACAAACTATGCCATGAATGTGGCCATAAGATTGATCATTTGGCTTGAAAGCCATTGATCTCCACACGTGATAGCTCATTTCTGAGAACACTTTTTTAAAATAATTGTTGTATTACAAGTTTGTTATTTTTCCTTGGAACTTGGCCTCATATAATGACACAATGCGAAGGTTTCCCAATTTTTTGATTTTTTTGAATTTTTTATGCCCGTTTCAAAATGCGGTCAAAACAGCGGGAATGACCGTTCCTAGCTAGTGGTTGGATCTTGGAATTTTTTGGTGTTTCTCTGATTAAATAGATACTTACGTACCTATAAATGATTTTTGGAAAAAATAAAGAGCAAACTACAAGGCAGCTACAGTTCAAATTTGACTCGCTTCCAACTGAATCGGCAGAAATTTGTCTTTTTCACGAGAGGTGGATCAAAACTTTTTACACCCAACCATTTGGTCAATTGTGCATAAAATATGGCCTAGTATTTTAGAAAAATGATTTGGTCCAATTTTGCAACAATTATTTGGGAGGTCCTTCACAAAAAAACTTTCTTTTGGGCACTATAAAAATGGAAAATGGTTTTTTCCTGCAAAGAAAATGAAAACTTCCTTAGGCAACATTGTTTGCCATTCCAATATGCACTCTTGTGCACAATATGAGATCATTTGAACAAACTATGCCATGAATGTGGCCATAAGATTGATCATTTGGCTTGAAAGCCATTGATCTCCACACATGATAGCTCGTTTCTAAGAATACTTTTTTAAAATAATTGCTGTATTACAAGTTTGTTATTTTTCCTGGGAACTTGGCCACATATAATGACACAGTGCGAAGGTTTCCCAATTTTTTGATTTTTTTTGAATTTTTTATGCCCGTTTCAAAATGCGATCAAAACGGCGGGAATGGCCGTTCCTAGCTAGTGGTTGAATCTTGGAATTTTTTTGGTGTTTATCTGATTAAATAGATACTTATGTACCTAGAAATGATTTTTGGAAAAAATAAAGCGCAAACTACAAGGCAGCTACAGTTCAAATTTGACCCGCTTCCATCTGAATCGGCGGAAATTTGCCTTTTTCACGAGAGGTGGATCAAAACTTTTTACACCCAACCATTTGGTCAATTGTGCATTAAATATGTCCTAGTATTTTAGAAAAATGATTTGGTCCAATTTTGCAACAATTATTTGGTAGGTTCTTCACAAAAAAACCTCCTTTTGGGCACACAAAAAACGGAAAATGGTTTTTTCGTCCAAAGAAAATGAAAACTTCCTTAGGCAACATTGTTTGCCATTCCAATATGCACCCTTGTGCACAATATGAGATCATTTGAACAAACTATGCCATGAATGTGGCCATAAGATTGATCATTTGGCTTGAAAGCTGTTGATCTCCACACGTGATAGCTCGTTTCTGAGAACTTTTTTTAAAATAATTGCCGTATTAGAAGTTTGTTATTTTCCTGGGAACTTGGCCACATATAATGACACAACGCGAAGGTTTCCTGATTTTTTGATTTTTTTTGAATTATTTATGCCTGTTTCAAAATGCGGTCAAAACGACGGGAATGACCATTCCTAGCTAGTGGTTGAATCTTGGATTTTTTTTGGTGTTTATATGATTAAATAGATACTTATGTACCTAGAAAAGATTTTTGGAAAAAATAAAGAGCAAACTAGAAGGCAGCTACAGTTCAAATTTGACCCACTTCCAGCTGAATCGGCGGAAATTTGTCTTTTTCACGAGAGGTGGATCAAAACTTTTTACACCCAACCATTTGGTCAATTGTGCATTAAATATGGCCTAGTATTTTAGAAAAATGATTTGGTCCAATTTTGCAACAAATATTTGGTAGGCCCTTCACAATTAAACCCATTTTGGGCACTCAGAAAAATGGAATATTGAGTTTTTGTTCAAAGAAAATGAAAACTTCCTTAGGCAACATTGTTTGGCATTCGAAGATGCACTCTTGTGCACAATATGAGATCAATATTTGATTTTTTTTCGTGTGAAAAAGTAGAATAAAAACAAAAGAAAAAACACAATTATATGTGCTCTATTCCCATTTGTGGAATTCGTTGTCACACGGATCGATGACATGGCGCCCATCCATCCATCCATCCATTTATGTACAGAAAAAAAGAAAATGCAAAAAGAAAACCCCACCCGCATCCACCTACCCAAACCCGACCCAGATCCCATCAATCCCCTCGTCCCATCGCACCCCTCCTCCCCCCATCTCCTCGTTGCCGCCATCGACGGCGCTCCCCTCGATCCCTCCCACCGCCGTCTCCCTCCCTTAGATCGAGCTCCCCATCCCCTCTCCCTCCCACCTCTCGAAGCTCCCGCGTCCCACCGCCGCGCATCGTGCTCCTCTGCAGCTTCTGCGGCGACGCAGCCGCCGCTGACTACTCTCCTTCCTCCTTCCTCCAGCACTACTCTCCAACCTCGCCTCTCGCTTAGCCGCCCCGCGCCCCGCGCTCGCCGGGGCCCCGTAGCGCCGCTCAGTCCCTCACGCTCAGGCCCAACGAGGTCGCGCACGCGCTCACCGGCACACCCGTCTTCACCGTCTGCAACTCCAGGAACGCGTTCGTGTTCGTCTCCGCTCCCTCGGCCTCCTCTGCTTCCGTTCCGAGGACGCCGATGCCCTCCTCTTCGTCCGAGGTCGTCGGAACCACGACGACCGGCGCGCCCGTGCGTGAGGAGATGACGACGACCCCGACAAGCCATTCAGGGCCAGCAAGAAGGCCACCGCCCCAGCACCACCAGCAGCAGTACCCTCAAGGTATCGCGCACGCACGCGCCCCGATCCCATCCCCTCCCGATTTGTAAATTGCTTGGTCCCGATCTGACTAATGCGTCGCTACAACGTTCCGTCAGGGACGAGACCACCGGCGCCCACCAGGATCTCCGCCGCTGCATCTTGGTAACGATCACGTGAGAAAGCACCGCAGGTGGGCGGCTGCATCTGAGGCTGAGGAATTTGGTTCGGGGTGAGCGGGGGATGGCTTGATCCTAGAAGGGATCTGATGCGCTACTGCAGACATACGAACACAGGAGGGGTCCAGATTTGCCGTTTGCCAGATTCGCGCTCGTGCCGTAGGTTGCCAGCGAAGTACCTCAGCCTGTTCAGGTGCTGGATCGTAGTTCAGAGCCCTTCCCCAATCTCCGTTTTATCTCTTTGCTCAAAAGTGTTAAATGCTAATCATTGGCTTGCCGGGATAGACGCACTGCTCGTCCAAACCAATTATCATCTTCTACCTAGTACAAAAAATATAAGGAAATTTGCTTAGTTACTGACTGCTATTCACCCAAATAACTACTTTAAAAGTAACTCTGTGCATGCAGTTGGTAACTGCTTAGACATTTTACTAGGAGGCAATAAGAAGATTGAATAGCTAGTACGGGGCTATCCCAACACTGAATAGCTAGTACGGGGCTATCCCAACTCATAAAAAGGAGTAGCTGCAGAATAAAAATGCTCATCCCAACTCTGAATTAATAAAATGATATCCTATATTAATGTTTCTACAGAGTAAATATCACCATTTGGCATGAAATATTGCTACAGAGTGAAGATGCAGAACTTCTATTTGTTCAGGCAGCTGCTTTATTATATCAAATGCACCAGATACTTATGATTTCTTTTATGATCTTGTGGCTGGTCTAGAGCAAAAACAGAGTTGCATATGATTTCTAGGTACTAGTAGTCTAATTGTATTCGAGATGCGATACACTGATGGTTAATTATACATATCCACACAGCAAGTATACAGTATTGTACTATACATTTCACATGTGTCCTATCTTTGAAGCTCTACAATATTCATGTGTATACAATAATTTATCGAATGAGGCACTATGATTCTGAATTTTTAGATTGTTAGCTCTGGCTTCATAAGCAAACTTATGTGAATATACTTTGCAGAATCATTGTTCAGCCTCTTTGTTTATGTGGGGTTCTTATTCATTTGATTTCATCCTCCTGGCAGGCATCTTTCATACATTGAGCAACAACGGCGAACTCGAGCGGATGATGGAAGGCCTCGGTTTGGAGCCAAGAAAAGGCGTGGACGAGGCCATTTCTGCAAGGTCTTTCTCGATCAGTTGAAATATTTGGTTTTCCACGACTTGGACTATTGGGGGCAGACTTATCAAGTCGTTGCTCTTTATGTTATGTTATACCGCCTGCATATGCATGCTCTAGCTTCTAGGTAGTAGAAGAATTGACATGTGGGATGCAAGTCCAAGCTTGATACTGTAAATGTTACTCCCACCTATCAAGTTGGACTACTCGGGTGTCAAGTTGGTGATGTACTGTAGTCTGTAGTATGCACCTGCATAGGCACCTACATGTGTAGTCAGTAACTAGTGCTACTGCTTGAACTCAAAATTTCTTTTACAAAGAATAAAAAGATGAGCATTTCTCCAGCCAATGTCTGCAGTAGTTGCTCCTGTGTAATCATCGGCTGGACCTATGCATTTCATCAAAATTTGCAATGATGTTTGTTGCCTAAGAAACTAGCGAATTATAGAGGCCTGAGATTCTTCTTTTTTTTGTACTTGTACATGTAGCAGCGTTCTTGGCACTATGACCTAAAGCAATCAGTCAGCCAATTGCAGTCTTGGCATGCTCTGTTGCTGTCCTAGTTGTTAACCTATGTGTAGTAGTACGTAGGAATAGAGGTATGCTAAATCTGGCATTTTCAAGTATGCTGTGTTGCTGTGACTGCTCTCAGTTTAATAATTTTAACTGTTCTGGCATTTTCAAGTATGCACAGTGTATTAGTGTATCATCATCATCTGTGTTATACGTTTCCGCCATGGAATCAACGAAATGTTCCTGCAATAAGATGTATTTATTTAGACGAAGTATCCGCTTTCCCTCACATAATATGTTCATGTTCACGACAGGCCGCCCGCAAATTGCTGCATGCAACATCGATGTAGCTCTGATCCAGAACCTGGTTCTTGGATGCAACACGCATTGTCCTGGACAGGTATAGCCCCGGTCATACCATAATATGTTAGTGCTCAGTCATGTATGCATCTCCATGTTGCAAGCCTGCCATACTTGATAGGATCAGTACTTATTAACTACTCATATGTGCTTGTAGAGAAGAATACAATTATTATTTAACCAGTCCAGATTTTTAACATTTGATGTGCTTCCAAGGGACACAGATCTCTACTCTTCTATATAATCCACACTTTGTTCTGGAAGCAAGTCAGTTGTACCATGCTGTTACATCACAACAAGGTGTCATTTATCACAACAAGGTATCATTTGATGTACTGCTGCTGTTGATGCTCCCTGGAGTCTAGATGTAGATGTACTGTTGTTGTTGATGCTATAGCTGTAGCCTGTACTATTGCTGTTTTGCTACTACAGTGTAAGTTTCGCTGCTGCTAGCTATTGGCTGCTACTAGTTAGTACTTAGTAGTTACTGCTAGCAGTGCTAAGTAGCTGCTGCTGCTTCTATTGCTTGTGCAATTGTGCTAGTAGCTGCTGCTGCTTCTATTGCTTGTGCAATTGTGCTAGTAGCCAGTAGATGTTCATTGCATGACCTGCACTAGTAGCTAGTAGATGTGCTGGTACCTGTATGCTAGTATTGTTGGTGTGTTGAATGTCTTAGTAGAACATCATCAGGTTGATGTGTTGTAGTCAAGTTTTGGAAGTTTTGCCATGCCATGCCTAGTGTTTACTGAACTGAGGTATTTGGGCATTTATGTGTAATTTTTATTCTCTTGAATGGATATTTTTTTATTGGCAATCATTTAACTTCCATTGTATCTTATAATTTATGCAGATCAGGATCTAATGTTGTTGAGGTGGCTGCTGTTGTGACCATGATCAGAAGAAGCCTGGAGATGTGCACAATAGTTTTAGTTGATGTTGCCACCATGTTTTGGTGCATGTGTATTTCTTTTTGATTGTATGCACACTTGATGGATCGTGTAGACGTGTATGTGCTGTTGTGAGTTTCATTGAGTGATTTCTGGATTTGATCATTTAATTGTGAGAATTATTGATTGTTTGCTGTTGAAATGTGTAAAAGAAATCTGTGAATGAAAAGGCTGAATGTTCTATTGGATCGAATAATATTTGGGCTCTAAAAAGGCTATGGCCCAAACAACAGTGGACTGGAATATTGCGCATTTATGAAAAAAGGTATAAAAAGGCTTAATTAAATGGACTATGAAATGGATGAGGCCTAGAAATAAAATGGCTGAATTTTTGGGCTTGGCCCATGAAGCTGATCAAAAATTGATAAATTTTTTAATAAAAAGGCTGAATTAGTGGGCTCGACCCATGTAAGGCGTCGAATTGGACCGGGCTGAATCTTATCAATGACCTTCTCAA
The DNA here is from genome assembly GCF_018294505.1 of Triticum aestivum. Classification (NCBI taxonomy): domain Eukaryota; kingdom Viridiplantae; phylum Streptophyta; class Magnoliopsida; order Poales; family Poaceae; genus Triticum; species Triticum aestivum. The sequence goes on along the minus strand of NC_057796.1, from coordinate 141,974,924 downwards.
TTGGTCGCAATTTTGCCACGTCGGATCCGACGTGGCCTGGGCAGAGAGCCAGCGACCAAAATAGAAGGTCATAGAATCTATGACCTTTTGTTTTGGTCGTGGCCTTCCATGACCTTCTCACAGAGAAGGTCGTTAATTTCAGTTTACGACTGCCAGTTTTGACCTTCTGTTTTTGGTCACAAAAAGGTCGCAAATGAAAACTATGACCTTTCAGCGGCCAATAGTGAGGGTCACAAGTTGACATATTTCTTGTAGTGTTGGTTCAACTCCACAAACTTGTCGGTGAAGGAAATATGCCCTAGAGGCAATAATAAAGTTGTTAGTTATATTTCCTTATATCATGCTAAATGTTTATTATCCATGATATAATTGTATTAACAGGAAACTTAGTACATGTGTGAATACATAGACAAACAGAGTGTCACTAGTATGCCTCTACTTGACTAGCTCGTTAATCAAAGATGGTTAAAGTTTCCTAACCATAGACATTAGTTGTCATTTGATGAACGGGATCACATCATTAGAGAATGATGTGATTGACTTGACCCATCCGTTAGCTTAGCACTATGATCGTTTAGTTTATTGCTATTGCTTTCTTCATAACTTGTACATGTTCCTATGACTATGAGATTATGCAACTCCCGAATACCGGAGGAACACTTAGTGTGCTATCAAACGTCACAATGTAACAGTGTGATTATAAAGAGGCTCTACAGGTGTCTCCGATGGTGTTTGTTGAGTTGGCATAGATCAAGATTAGGATTTGTCACTCCGATTGTCGGAGAGGTATCTCTGGGCCCTCTCGGTAATGCACATCACTATAAGCCTTGCAAGCAATGTGACTAATGAGTTAGTTGCGGGATGATGCATTACGGAACGAGTAAAGAGACTTGCCGGTAATGAGATTGAACTAGGTATTGAGATACCGATGATCGAATCTCGGGCAAGTAACATACCGATGACAAAGGGAACAACGTATGTTGTTATGCGGTTTGACCGATAAAGATCTTTGTAGAATATGTAGGAACCAATATGAGCATCCAGGTTCCGCTATTGGTTATTGACCGGAAGTGAGTCTCGGTCATGTCTACATAGTTCTCGAACCCGTAGGGTCCGCACACTTAACGTTCGATGGCGATTGGTATTATGAGTTTATGTGTTTTGATGTACCGAAGGTAGTTAGGAGTCCTGGCTGTGATCACAGACATGACGAGGAGTCTCGAAATGGTCAAGACATAAAGATCGATATATTGGAAGGCTATGTTTGGACACCGGAAGGGTGCCGGATGAGTTCGGGCATTTACCGTAGTACTGGGAGGTTACCGGAACCCCGCGGGGAGTCAATGGGCCTTATTCGGCCTTAGTGGGAGAGAGGAGGAGGCGGCCAGGTGGAGGGCGCGCCCCCCAAGCCCAATCCGAATTGGGTGGGGGCCGGCCCCCCTTTCCTTCCCTCTCTCTCCCTCTTCCTTCTTTTCCTACTCCAACAAGGGAAGGGGGAAACCTACTCGTATTAGGAGTAGGACTCCCCCCTTGGGCTTGCCCTATGAGGGCCGGCCCTCCCCTCCTCCACTCCTTGTTATATGGGGGAGGGGGGCACCCCATAGACACACAAGTTGACAGTTGTCTTAGCCGTGTGCGGTGCCCCCCTCCACAGATTTCCACCTCGATCATATCGTTGTAGTGCTTAGGCGAAGCCCTGCGTCGGTAACTTCATCATCACCGTCATCACGCCGTCGTGCTGACGAAACTCTCATTCGGCCTCAGCTGGATCAAGAGTACGAGGGACGTCACCGAGCTGAACGTGTGCAGATCGCGGAGGTGTCGTGCGTTCGGTACTTGATCGGTTGGATCGCGAAGACGTTCGACTACATCAACCGCGTTACTAAACGCTTCCACTTTCGGTCTACGAGGGTACGTGGACACACTCTCCCCGCTCGTTTCTATGCATCACCTAGATGGATCTTGCGTGTGCATAGGAAAATTTTGAAATACTACATTCCCCAACAGTGGCATCCGAGCCAGGTCTATGCGTAGATGTTATATGCACGAGTAGAACACAAAGAGTTGTGGGCGATAATAGTCACACTGCTTACCAGCATGTCATACTTTGATTCGGCGGTATTATTGGATGAAGCGGCTCAGACCGACATTACGCATACGCTTACGCGAGAGTGGTTCTACCGACGTGCTTCGCACACAGGTGGCTAGTGGGTGTCTGTTTCTCCAACTTTAGTTGAATCGAGTGTGACTACGCCCGGTCCTTGTTGAAGGTTAAAACAGCAAACTTGACGAAAAATCGTTGTGATTTTGATGCGTAGGTAAGAAAGGTTCTTGCTAAGCCCGTAGCATCCACGTAAAAACTTGCAACAACAAAGTAGAGGACGTCTAACTTGTTTTTGCAGGGCATGTTGTGATGTGATATGGTCAAGACGTGATTATACAAATTGTTGTATGAGATGATCATGTTTTGTAACACGGTTATTGGCAACTAGCAGGAGGCATATGGTTGTCGCTTTATTGTATGAAATGCAATCGCCATGTAATTGCTTTACTTTATCACTAAGCGGTAGCGATAGTCGTAGAAGCAATAGTTGGCGAGATGACAACGATGCTTCGATGGAGATCAAGGTGTCAAGCCGGTGATGATGGTGATCATGATGGTGCTTTGGAGATGGAGATCAAAGGCACAAGATGATGATGGCCATATCATATCACTTATATTGATTGCATGTGATGTTTATCCTTTATTCATCTTATTTTGCTTAGTACGGCGGTAACATTATAAGATGATCTCTCACTAAATTTCAAGGTATAAGTGTTCTCCCTGAGTATTCACCGTTGCTATAGTTCGTCGTGCCGAGACACCACGTGATGATCGGGTGTGATAAGCTCTACGTTCACATACAACGGGTGCAAGACAGTTTTGCACACGCAGAATACTCGGGTTAAACTTGACGAGCCTAGCATATGCAGATATGGCCTCGGAACACTGAGACCGAAAGGTCGAGCTGAAAGAAATATGCCCTAGAGGCAATAATAAAGTTATTATTTATTCCCTTATATCATGATAAATCTTTATTATTCATGCTAGAATTGTATTAACCAGAAACATGATACATGTGTGAATACATAGACAAACAGAGTGTCACTAGTATGCCTCTACTTGACTAGCTCGTTAATCAAAGATGGTTATGTTTCCTAACCATGGACAAAGAGTTGTTATTTGATTAACGGGATCACATCATTAGGAGAATGATGTGATTGACTTGACCCATTCCGTTAGCTTAGCACTCGATCGTTTAGTATGTTGCTACTGCTTTCTTCATGACTTATACATGTTCCTATGACTATGAGATTATGCAACTCCTGTTTACCGGAGGAACACTTTATGTGCTTCCAAACGTCACAACGTAACTGGGTGATTATAAAGGTGCTCTACAGGTGCTTCCAAAGGTACTTGTTGGGTTGGCGTATTTCGAGATTAGGGTTTGTCACTCCGATTGTCGGAGAGGTATCTCTGGGCCCACTCAGTAATGCACATCACTATAAGCCTTGCAAGCATTGTAACTAATGAGTTAGTTGCAGGATGATGTATTACGGAATGAGTAAAGAGACTTGCCGGTAACGAGATTGAACTAGGTATTGAGATACCGACGATCGAATCTCGGGCAAGTAACATACCGATGACAAAGGGAACAACGTATGTTGTTATGCGGTTTGACCGATAAAAATCTTCGTAGAATATTTGAGAGCCAATATGAGCATCCAGGTTCCGCTATTGGTTATTGACCGGAGACGTGTCTCGGTCATGTCTACATTGTTCTCGAACCCGTAGGATCCGCACGCTTAAAGTTCGATGACGGTTATATTATGAGTTTATGTGTTTTGATGTACCGAAGGTAGTTCAAAGTCCCGAATGAGATCGGGGACATGACGAGGAGTCTCGAAATGGTCGAGACGTAAAGATCGATATATTGGACGACTATATTCGGACATCGGAAAGGTTCCGAGTGGTTCGGGTATTTTTGGAGTACCAGGGAGTTACGGGAATACGGGGGAAGAAGTATATGGGCCTTATTGGGCTTTAGGGGAGAGGGAGAGGCAGGCCGCGCGCCCCCCATTGACTAGTCCGAATTGGACTAGGGGGGCGGCGCCCCCTCCTTCCTTCTCTTCCCTCTTCCCTTTCCTTGACTCCTACTCTTACTACTTGGAAGGGGGGGGGGGGAATCCTACTCCCGGTGGGAGTAGGACTCCTCCTAGGGCGCGCCATTGAGAGGGCCGGCCCTCCCCCTCTTCCACTCCTTTATATACGGGGAAGGGGGCACCCCTTGGAGACACAATAATTGATCTCTTGATCTCTTAGCCGTGTGCGGTGCCCCCCTCCATCATAATCCACCTCGATTATATCATAGCAGTGCTTAGGCGAAGCCCTGCGTGGGTAGAACATCATCATTGTCACCACGCCGTCGTGCTGACGGAACTCTCCCTCAAAGCTCGGCTGGATCGGAGTTCGAGGGACGTCATCGAGTTGAACGTGTGCAGAACTCAGAGGTGCCGTGCGTTCGGTACTTGATCGGTCGGATCGTGAAGACGTACGACTACATCAACCGCGTTGTGCTAACGCTTCCGCTTTCGGTCTACGAGGGTACGTGGACACACTCTCCCCTCTCGTTGCTATGCATCAGCATGATCTTGCCTGTGCGTAGGATTTTTTATGAAATTACTACGTTCCCCAACAGTGGCATCAGAGCCTGGTTTTATGCGTAGATGTCATATGCACGAGTAGACCACAAGTGAGTTGTGGGCGATATAAGTCATACTGCTTACCAGCATGTCATACTTTGGTTCGGCGGTATTGTTGGATGAAGCGGCCCGGACCGACATTATGCGTACGCTTACGCGAGACTAGTTCTACCGACGTGCTTTGCACACAGGTGGCTGGCGGGTGTCAGTTTCTCCAACTTTAGTTGAACCGAGTGTGGCTACGCCCGGTCCTTGCGAAGGTTAAAACAGCACCAACTTGACAAACTATCGTTGTGCTTTTGATGCGTAGGTAAGAACGGTTCTTGCTAAGCCCGTAGCAGCCACGTAAAACTAGCAACAACAAAGTAGAGGACGTCTAACTTGTTTTTGCAGGGCATGTTGTGATGTGATATGGTCAAGACATGATGCTAAATTTTATTGTATGAGATGATCATGTTTTGTAACCGAGTTATCGGCAACTGGCAGGAGCCATATGGTTGTCGCTTTATTGTATGCAATGCAATCGCCCTATAATGCTTTACTTATCACTAAGCGGTAGCGATAGTCGTAGAAGCATAAGATTGGTGAGACGACAACGATGCTACGATGAAGATCAAGGTGTCGCGCCGGTGACGATGGTGATCATGACGGTGCTTCAGAGATGGAGATCACAAGCACAAGATGATGATGGCCATATCATATCACTTATATTGATTGCATGTGATGTTTATCTTTTATGCATCTTATTTTGCTTAGATCGACGGTAGCATTATAAGATGATCTCTCACTAAATTTCAAGGTATAAGTGTTCTCCCTGAGTATGCACCGTTGCGAAAGTTCTTCGTGCCGAGACACCACATGATGATCGGGTGTGATAGGCTCTACGTTCAAATACAATGGGTGCAAAACAGTTGCACAGGCGGAATACTCAGGTTAAACTTGACGAGCCTAGCATATAACAGATATGGCCTCGGAACACTGAGACTGAAAGGTCGAGCGTGAATCATATAGTAGATATGATCAACATAGTGATGTTCACCATTGAAACTACTCCATCTCACGTGATGATCGGACATGGTTTAGTTGATATGGATCACGTGATCACTTAGAGGATTAGAGGGATGTCTATCTAAGTGGGAGTTCTAAGTAATATGATTAATTGAACTTAAATTTTTCATGAACTTAGTCCTGATAGTATTTTGCAAATTATGTTGTAGATCAATAGCTCGCGTTGTTGCTTCCCTGTGTTCATTTTTGATATGTTCCTAGAGAAAAATTATGTTGAAAGATGTTAGTAGCAAAGATGCGGATTGGATCCGTGATCTGAGGATTATCCTCATTGCTGCATAGAAGAATTATGTCCTTGATGCACCGCTAGGTGACAGACCTATTGCAGGAGCAGATGCAGACGTTATGAACGTTTGGCTAGCTCAATATGATGACTACTTGATAGTTTAGTGCACCATGCTTAACGGCTTAGAATCGGGACTTCAAAGACGTTTTGAACGTCATGGACCATATGAGATGTTCCAGGAGTTGAAGTTAATATTTCAAACAAATACCCGAGTTGAGAGATATGAAGTCTCCAACAAGTTCTATTGCTAAAAGATGGAGGAGAATAGCTCAAGCAGTGAGCATGTGCTCAGATTGTCTGGGTACTACAATCGCTTGAATCAAGTGGGATTTAATCTTCGAGATAAAATAGTGATTGACAGAATTCTCTAGTCACTATCACCAAGTTACTAGAACTTCGTGATGAACTATAATATGCAAGGGATAATGGAAACGATTCCCAAGCTCTTCGCGATGCTGAAATCGACGAAGGTAGAAATCAAGAAAGAGCATCAAGTGTTGATGGTTAACAATACCACTAGTTTCAAGAAAAGGGCAAATGGATAGAAGGGGAACTTCAAGAAGAACGGCAAGCAAGTTGCTGCTCAAGTGAAGAAGCCCAAGTCTGGACCTAAGCCTGAGACTAAGTGCTTCTACTGCAAAGAGACTGGTCACTGGAAGCGGAACTGCCCCACGTATTTGGTGGATAAGAAGGATGGCAAAAGTGAACAAAGGTATATTTGATATACAAATTACTGATGTGTATTTAACTAATGTTCGTAGCAACCCCTCGGTATTTGATACTGGTTCAGTTGCTAAAGAGTAGTAACTCGAAACGGGAGTTGCATAATGAACAGAAATTAGTTAAGGATGAAGTGATGATGTGTATTGGAAGTGGTTCCAAGATTGATATGATCATCATCGCACACTCCCTATACTTTCGGGATTAGTTTTGAACCTAAATAAGTGTTATTTGGTGTTTGCGTTGAGCATGAATATGATTTGATCATGTTTATTGCAATACGGTTATTCATTTAAGTTAGAGAATAATTGTTGTTCTGTTTACATGAATAAAACCTTATATGGTTACACACCCAATGAAAATGGTTCGTTGGATCTCGATCATAGTGACACACATATTCATAATATTGAAGCCAAAAGATGCAAAGTTCATAATGATAGTGCAACATACTTGTGGCACTGCCGTTTAGGTCATATTGCTGTAAAGCGCATGAAGAAACTCCATGCTGATGGGCTTTTGGAATCACTTGATTATGAATCACTTGATGCTTGAAAACCATGCCTTATGGGCAAGATGACTAAGACTCCGTTCTCCGGAACAATGGAGCGAGCAACTAACTTATTTGAAAATAATACATGCTGATGTATGCGATCCAATGAGTGTTGAGGCTCGCGGCAAGTATCGTCATTTTCTGACCTTCACAGATGATTTGAGCAGATATGGGTATATCTACTTGATGAAACATAAGTCTGAAACATTTGAAAAGTTCAAAGAATTTCAGAGTGAAGTGGAAAATCATCGTGACAAGAAAATAAGGTTTCTACGATCTGATCGCGGAGACAAATATTTGAGTTACGAGTTTGGTCTTCAATTAAAACAATGTGGAATAGTTTCACAAATTCGTGCCACCTGGAACACCACAGCTTAATGGTGTGTCCGAACGTCATAACCGTACTTTATTGGATATAGTGCAATCTATGATGTTTCTTACCGATTTACCACTACAGTTTTGGGGTTATGCATTAGAGACAGCTGCATTCACATAAAAAAAGGGGCACCATCTAAATCCGTTTGAGACGACACCGTATGAACTTTGGTTTGGCAAGAAACCAAAGTTGTCGTTTCTTAAAGTTTGGGGTTGCGATGCTTATGTGAAAAGTTTCATCCTGATAAGCTCAAACCCAAATCGGAAAAGTGCGTCTTCATAGGATACCCAAAAGTTACTGTTGGGTACACCTTCTATCACAGATCCGAAGGCAAGATATTCGTTGCTAAGAATGGATCCTTTCTAGAGAAGGAGTTTCTCTCAAAAGAAGTGAGTGGGAGGAAAGTAGAACTTGATGAGGTAACTGTACCTTCTCCTGAATTGGAAAGTAGTTCATCACTGAAATAAGTTCCAGTGATGCTTACACCAATTAGTGAGGAAGTTAATGATGATTGTCATGAAGCTTCGGATCAAGTTACTACCGAACCTCGTAGGTCAACCAGAGTGAGATCCGCACCAGAGTGGTACGGTAATCCTGTTCTGGAGGTCATGTTACTTGACCATGACGAACCTACGAACTATGAGGAAGCGATGGTGAGCCCAGATTCCGCAAAATGGCTTGAGGCCATGAAATCTGAGATGGGATCCATGTATGAGAACAAAGTGTGGACTTTGGTTGACTTCCCCGATGATCGGCAAGCCATAGAAAATAAATGGATCTTCAAGAGGAAGACGGACGCTGATAGTAGTGTTACTATCTACAAAGCTAGACTTGTCGAAAAAAGGTTTTTGATAAAGTTCAAGGTGTTGACTACGATGAGATTTTCTCACTCGCAGCGATGCTTAAGTCTGTCTGAATCATGTTAGCAATTGCCGCATTTTATGAAATCTGGCAAATGGATAAACAAAACTGCATTCCTTAATGGATTTATTAAAGAAGAGTTGTATATGATGCAACCAGAAGGTTTTGTCAATCCTAAAGGTGCTAACAAAATATGCAAGCTCCAGCGATCCATCTATGGACTGGTGCAAGCATCTCAGAGTTGGAATATACGCTTTGATAAGTTGATCAAAGGATATAGTTTTATACAGACTTGCGGTGAAGCCTGTATTTACAAGAAAGTGAGTGGGAGCACTACAACATTTCTGATAAGTATATGTGAATAACATATTGTTGATCGGAAATAATGTAGAATTATTCTGCAAAGCATAAAGGAGTGTTTGAAAGGAGTTTTTCAAAGAAAGACCTCGGTGAAGTTGCTTACATATTGAGCATCAAGATCTGTAGAGATAGATCAAAACGCTTGATAAGTTTTTTCAATGAGTACATACCTTGACAAGATTTTGAAGTAGTTCAAAATAGAACAGTCAAAGAAAGAGTTCTTGCCTATGTTATAGGTGTGAAATTGAGTCAGACTCAAAGCCCGACCACGGCAGAAGATAGAAAGAGAATGAAAGTCATTCCCTATGCCTTGGCCATAGGTTCTATAAAGTATGTCATGCTGTGTACAGAATCTATTTTATACCCTACACTGATTTTGGCAAGGGAGTACAATAGTGATCTAGGACTAGATGTAACATCCCAAATTTTCAATTTGGAATGTTATACATAGATCATCATTTGCATATCATGTTTTGTTGCATTTTGACAAAATCCTCGATAAATCCTAAGCAACTCAAGGACCCTCGGAGAGAGTTGGGGATTTTCTCGAATTTTCTTATTTGATTTTTCAAACGAGGATTGGGATTTTAATTATTTTTCTCTCCGGAAAAATATTTCAATTTATAAATAAACGAGAGGAGAAAATATGACTTCTCCAAAATATTGAAATACTGGAGGAAAAATGTTAAAAATCATTACTTGGAATTTATCGGATTTTATTTGCAATTTTTATTGCATTTAAAAATATGCATGTTTTCAAAATATTTATTTTTGATTTTACAAATGTTCACCCTATTCTAGATTTTCTAACTAGACGGGGAAAATTTATTTCATATTTTTCTGATTTTTAGTTATTTTTCTATGCAATATTTTCCCGCGGAAATTTAAAAAAAAACAAGCGCCCGCGCCGGCTGGGCCGAGCCCAACCGAGCCCACCCGCGCTCTCCTTCCTCCCCACGACGCCGCCGGAGTCCGGCCTCGCCACGGGAACCGCCGCCGCCTCGGTGCCCCTTCCCAAGCCCCCTAGCCCCCTCCATATATACCCCCCCGTTTTCGCCATCACCGCCGCCGCCGCATCTAGCCCGCCGCCGCCGCCCGCCTTTTGCCCCGCCGCCCGCCGCCGGGAGCCCCCGAGCCGGAGCCGCCGCCCCGAGCCCCGCACCCCCGCCGCCCGAGCCCCGTCCGCCGGAGCCTCGCCGGAGTCCCGCCGAGGTACTCCTGCCGCCGGCCGTTTTTGATATTGACCGGTTTTCTGAAAAGAAACCTTTTGTTAAAAAAAAAACCCTAGATCGGTTTTTTTCGGTTTTCTTATTTCACGAGCGTTCACCGAACCGTTCGTTTTAACGAACGCGTTCATCGGTTTTTCTCTGTTAACGAATGTCCGTTATTTAACCGTTCGTCCGTTTTTTTTCGTCGGATTTTCTCGTTATTTTCTCAGATTCGATTTCTGATCGAATTTTCGAATCTGTTTAACTTTTCGCTCGTTTATCGGAATCAGGTGATTCAAGCGCCTAGAGTTTCGTCTCGAAATTCTCTTTCCATTTAACCTACTCAAAGAAGTTTTTGCTACAGTAAAATTTGACCTAGATCCAGATTAGCAAACGAAGTTTCTTTCTTTCGCCGTTTGACTTTCGTTGCTTCTTTCGAGTTGATTCTTTTTGCAAACCGGAGTTCTTAAGTTGAACTTTCTGGTTGGATCTTTCTTTCGAGTTTTACCTGTGCATTAGATGAGTACTGATTATACGCTTGTTTGTTTGCGATAGAGTACCCGGAGTGTGCCGCTTGTTACTTCGACTCGCTAGGTTTTGCGGATCATCAGCAAGGCAAGTAACACTTTGATCATACCCCGTTCATACCCAGTTTTATTGCATTAGATCTATTCCCTCAAACACATTGCATGATTAGGATCTAATTAAACTGTGGGTATTGCGAAGTAGTTGAGGTAGTACCTATTACCTGTTTTCTTATCAAACCCTTGGGAGTTACTTCTACGTTGCTTTTATTATTGCCATGCTATGCTCGTAGACGAGGATTGGGTTTGAGAGATATTCATGACAAATGTGAGTGTTTAATAATGGTTCAACTTAAGGTGGCAACTAAAACTCACATCTGGGTGGATTGAGGCACCTGGAGAACCCAGTGTTGTCTGTATGTATAAGGTCCGCCACCCAGGCTCAAAGGGATCATAAGATTATTCATGCTAGAAACTTCCGTGTGCAGCCGCAAGCTATTATGGGCTCTAGCATTGCTGAGTAGGTTACAGGATCTCTTGAAGAGGTGGACTAGCAGATGTAGGGGAAAGTAGGTGTACCGGTCCATCCAGAGTAGAGAGTGACTGTTTCTGAAAGACTGTGTCTCAGTCATCCGTTTCTCAAACATCATGCAGTGCGAGAATCAAGCGGAGGCGATCGAGTCTTGTGGGGAAAAGTGCACAAACCTCTGCAGAGTGTACAAACTGATCATGATTAGCCGTGTCCCCGGTTATGGACAACTTGAGTATCTAGTACCTGGATTATCATTTGAATCTCATCACCGTGATACTTATAATTAATTTTGTTGGGTTAATGATGATACTTAATTGGGATTGAGTTGGAGGTACCTTCTCAATGTTTCAACCACCATGATAGTTAAATAAAATTTATTCCTTTGCAGTAGGATAAAATTGGCTTTTCGCAAAAACTGTAACCATAGAGCCTTTCCACCAGCCATATATGCATATAGCATAGCCATATTATTGTTCATTGCTCTCTATGTGTTACATTGCCAGCATATTCTATGTGCTGACCCGTTTTCGGGCTGCAACGTTTCATGTTGCAGACTTTTCAGACGACGAGTAAGGAGCCTTAGGTCGTGGTCTTATACTCAGTGATGCCGCTGGAGTTGATGGACTCACTTATCTTCCAAGTCTTCCGCTGTTATCGTTATTAGATGGCCTTAAGCCATGTTATTATACTTAATCTCTTTGGAGATATTCGATGTAATAAGTGTGTGATTGCTACTCTGTTATAAATCCTCCATTTGTACTGTGCGTGTCAGCATTACTGATCCAGGGATGACACTGGTGCACAGCAGCACAGGCCATTTGAGGCCTGGTCACTACAAAGTTGGTATCAGAGCACACGCTGACTATAGGACACGACCACTAAGCTTAAGCCCTAGAAAACTTCTCTCTTCTCATTTCTGACCCCTCTCCACTTTCTACTCTTTTAGGAATGGCGAATGCAAGGAGCAAGTTCATGCAACTAGATGAAGACACGCCATTTGGACGACATTTGAAGGAAGTCACCAAGTACTTGAACATAGGAATACCAAGCATCACCGGAACCTGCAACGCTACATTACCTGAAGAGGAGAGCTGGAAGATTCAAGTTATCATTCCAGGAAGAACGTTTGCGCCAATTACGGAACCCATAAGATTGGTTTTCGAAGCACCAACTTGGGGCTTAGGGAAGAGCATGGCCGCACACATCGCCATGGGACGCATTGGAGAAGTCTATCACCAGGAGCTTAAGGATACAATTTATCAAATTTGTGGACGTCGAGACGCGCAATGGGAGATGATCAAGACCAAGAAGGATGGATCAATTGCAGCTTTCATCCAGGAGCAGAACCAACATATTCGACGCCAGGAGAACCAGATATGCACGGACAAGGAAGAACTGAAGAAGGCATTCACGACGATCAAGGAACTCGAAGAAGAACTCAAGACTACACGCGAAGATTATCTGGAAGAAATCAACGCACTAGTCGGGAAGATTGACGGCCTGGAGAATAAGATTGGAGCATTCGTGGGAAATCCAGTGCCAAAAGCAGAAGTCGACGAATACACTTGTCCGGATAACTACATCATCATCGACGACACCGACTCGGAACCAAGTGAAGAGGAATGGATTGATGAAGCTGGAGCAGACATCATGGAGTCTTCAACGGATCAGAATTTTTAGTAGACTACCATATCAGTAGTAGTTTTTCCCCCATTTAGTAGTATAGCTCAGCACTTTGTAACGCTAGTTAGCTCGATTGTTTTGCCTTGTTTGGATTGATTGAGTGATATTGATTGAATTTGTCTCATGAGCATATGGGTAGTGTTTTCTCTCTAGACCTCATTCTATTCTTAATTCTCATCTTTTCTAAACCTATCAGATGCCTCCGAGACGCGACACCGGATTTGTTTTCCCGCCAGAGATCACCCAGTTGATTCAACAACAGAATGCCCTGATGCAAGTGTTAGTTCAGAACCAAGGCAACAACAACAACAACAACCCACCGCCGCTACCACCTGTTGACCACTTAGCCCGTTTCTTAAGGCTAAACCCGCCGGTGTTTTCCAGTAGCACCGAGCCGATAGTTGCAGATGATTGGCTCTGCAAAGTTGGAAGGGAGTTGACCACTGCAGGATGCACAGATGCGGAAAGAGTGCGTTTTGCCGCACATCAGCTTGATGGACCCACAGCATCATGGTGGGAGAATTATACAGCCACGCACCCTATTGACACTGTCACATGGGATCAGTTTCAGCAAGCTTTCCGTACAGCTCATGTTTCAGCAGGAGCTATGGCTATGAAGAAGCGTGAGTTTCGCAACCTACGCCAAGGAGGACGCACCGTAGGCCAGTATGTGGAAGATTTCAGTAAGTTAGCACGTTATGCACCAGATGACGTTGCTACGGATGCAGCCAAGCAGGAGAAATTTCTGGAAGGATTGAATGATGAGCTGAGTATGCAGTTGATGGTAGCAACTTTCAACAACTACCAGGAGCTGGTAGATAGAGCTCTCATGATTGAAGGGAAGCAACAGCAGATTGAAAACCGCAAGAGGAAGTATGGACAAGGGAAGTACAATTCTGGAGCCCAGCAGAAGCCACGGTTTACCCCAAAGCCGGGAGGACAGTTTCAGCATACCCATGGAGGAGGTAGTTCGCATAACCATAATGGCTCCAAGAATGGTAATGGGAATGGAGGAGGAAACGGACAGAACCGCACCAACCCATCTACCCCAACCAAGAGAGATCTAAGTCACATTACTTGTTTCAAGTGCCAGAAGACGGGACATTATGCAACTGATTGTCCCGAAGCCCAAAATGGAAACGGCAATGGAAGCTCTGGGAAGAAGCCGAACCCGTTCAACAAAGGACATGTGAACCACGTGAGCGTGGAGGAGATTGAAGCTCAGCCTGATGCAGTAATAGGTAAGTTTTTGGTTAAGTCATTTACTGCAACTGTTCTTTTCGATACTGGTGCATCGCATTCATACATATCAAGGGGATTCGTAAACAAGTTTAAGATGTCCACCCAAGTTCTCAAAAGCCCCATGTTAGTAACCTCGCCAGGAGCAGAGTATATGGCCACCCAAGGATGTTTTAAGATACCGTTGGCCATTGGAAGGCATGTTTTCCCCACAGACCTCATTGTTTTGGAATCGCAAGGTTTGGATGTGATTTTGGGAATGGATTGGCTATCGTTGTATGGAGGAAACATCGATTGTGCCAGCAAGACTATTTTGCTTACCACCCCGGAAGGAAAAAGGATCAAGTATGTATCCAGGCATATGCCGAAGAGGACTCAAGTGAATTCCTTATCAGGAGTTGTACAGGAGGAAGTACCAGTGGTGAAGGATTATCCGGATGTATTTCCAGAAGAGTTGCCAGGCATGCCACCAGATAGAGACATTGAGTTCTTGATTGAACTTTTGCCAGGCACAGGGCCAATATCTAAGAGACCGTACAGGATGCCCGCAAAGGATTTGGAGGAAATTAAGAAGCAGATTAAGGAGTTACTGGATAAAGGCTATATTCGCCCAAGTTCGTCACCTTGGGGATCACCAGTACTTCTAGTGGAGAAGAAAGATGGATCACTAAGGATGGTTGTTGATTACCGAGGATTGAATGAAGTGACCATCAAAAACAAGTACCCACTGCCGATGATCAATGATTTGTTTGACCGCCTGCAAGGAGCTAAAGTATTTTCCAAGATCGATCTACGATCAGGATACCATCAGTTAAAGATTCGAGAGCAGGATATACCTAAGACGGCATTTACCACCAGATATGGATTGTATGAGTATACCGTTATGTCATTTGGACTGACTAACGCACCTGCCTATTTCATGAACCTGATGAACAAAGTGTTTATGGAGTTTTTGGATAAGTTCGTCGTGGTGTTCATTGATGATATTTTAATCTTTTCCAAGGATGAAGAAGAGCATGAGGAGCATTTACGATTGGTACTTGAGAAGCTCAGGGAACATCAGTTATATGCCAAATTCAGCAAATGTGATTTTTGGTTGAAGGAAGTTGGATTCCTTGGACATGTTATTTCTGGGGAAGGAATAGCAGTAGACCCTGCCAAGGTTGACACAGTGACAAGTTGGGAATCACCCACTACAGTTGGAGAAATCCGGAGTTTTCTTGGACTTGCAGGATACTACCGGAGATTCATCGAGAATTTCTCAAGGATTGCTAAGCCCATGACTGAGCTATTGAAGAAGGACACCAAATTCGATTGGACTGAGGAATGTGAAGCTAGTTTCCAGGAGTTGAAGAAACGATTGGTTACCTCACCCGTGTTGATTCTGCCCGATCAACGCAAGGACTATGAAGTTTATTGCGACGCTTCTCGTCGAGGACTTGGAGCAGTGCTTATGCAGGAAGGAAGAGTTGTTTCGTATGCTTCACGACAACTTAAACCCCATGAGAAGAATTATGCTACGCATGATTTGGAGTTAGCAGCCGTGGTGCATGCATTGAAGACATGGAGACATTTTCTCATCGGAAACCATTGTGAGGTGTACACGGATCACAAGAGTTTGAAGTACATTTTCACGCAGAAGGAGTTAAACCTCAGACAGAGGAGATGGTTGGAGCTCATTAAAGACTATGATATGAGATTGCATTATCACCCTGGAAAGGCTAACGTAGTAGCAGACGCGTTGAGCCGCAAGAGTCATGTCAACACCCTCATGACAGGAGAGTTACCTCAGGAGTTAGCCGAGGACTTACGCGAGCTATGTTTGGAGATAGTCCCTAGAGGCTATTTAGCGACATTGGAGATTCAGTCTACCCTGATGGAAAGGATCAGAGAAGCTCAGAAGTCAGACAAGGAGATTGAAGAGATAAAGGAGAAGATGAGCAAAGGAAAAGCCAAGGGATTTCGTGAGGATGAGCACGATACCTTATGGTTCGAGGACCGCGTATATGTGCCAAACGATCCGGAGATCAGGAAGTTGATTTTGCAGGAAGCCCATGATTCACCGTACTCGATTCACCCAGGTAATACCAAGATGTATTTGGATTTGAAGAATACTTTCTGGTGGACCGGAATGAAGAAGGATATTGCAGAGTTTGTAGCAGTTTGTGATGTATGTCAGAGAGTGAAGGCAGAGCATCAGAAGCCAGCAGGATTGCTACAGCCATTGCCGATACCCGAATGGAAGTGGGATAAAATAGGCATGGATTTTATCACAGGATTACCCAGGACTCGTTCAGGCTATGACTCGATATGGGTTATAGTCGACCGTTTGACGAAAGTGGCTCATTTCATTCCAGTGAAGACCACTTACACCAGTGCTAAGTTGGCAAAGATATACATGACCAGGATAGTATGTTTGCATGGAGTTCCGAGGACCATTGTATCAGACAGAGGAACCCAATTTACATCGAAGTTTTGGAAGCAGCTACATGAAACATTGGGAACCAGGCTGGAATTTAGTACAACATTTCACCCGCAGACAGATGGACAGACCGAGAGAGTCAACCAGATTTTGGAAGACATGTTGAGAGCATGTGCGCTAGATTATGGATCAAGTTGGGACGACAATTTGCCATATGCGGAGTTTTCATATAACAACAGTTATCAAACCAGTTTGAAGATGGCCCCTTTCGAAGCTTTGTACGGAAGGAGATGTAGAACACCGTTGTTATGGGACGAAGTTGGAGACCGTCAGTTGTTTGGACCAGATTTGATTAAGGAGTCTGAACAGAAAGTGAAGTTGATTCGCGATAGGCTCAAGGTAGCCCAATCCAGGCAGAAGAGTTATGCTGATTCTAAACGCAAGGAGACAATTCACGAAATCGGAGACAGAGTGTATCTTCGAGTATCACCACTGCGAGGAGTAAAGCGCTTTGGATTTAAGGGAAAGTTAGCGCCCCGTTTTATCGGACCATACAGAGTGTTGGAACGTATGGGAGAAGTTGCCTACAAGCTGGAATTGCCCGAAGGATTGTCTGAAGTACATGATGTATTTCATGTTTCACAGTTGAAGAAGTGCCACGCAGAGATGGCTGAGATACCATTGAGAGATACTGTGCCACTGGAAGCGATTCAGTTGGAAAGTGATTTGACCTATGAGGAGAAGCCAGTTAAGATTCTCGAGTATGCCAGCCGAGTTACCCGCAGCAAGGTTATCAAGTTTTGCAAAGTTCAGTGAAGTCACCACACCGAAGATGAGGCCACCTGGGAGCGAGAGGAAGATCTACGGAAAAACCACTCCCACCTGTTTTCTAGCCAACCCGAATCTCGAGAGCGAGATTCATCTTAAGGGGGGTAGGTTTGTAACATCCCAAATTTTCAATTTGGAATGTTATACATAGATCATCATTTGCATATCATGTTTTGTTGCATTTTGACAAAATCCTCGATAAATCCTAAGCAACTCAAGGACCCTCGGAGAGAGTTGGGGATTTTCTCGAATTTTCTTATTTGATTTTTCAAACGAGGATTGGGATTTTAATTATTTTTCTCTCCGCAAAAATATTTCAATTTATAAATAAACGAGAGGAGAAAATATGACTTCTCCAAAATATTGAAATACTGGAGGAAAAATGTTAAAAATCATTATTTGGAATTTATCGGATTTTATTTGCAATTTTTATTGCATTTAAAAATATGCATGTTTTCAAAATATTTATTTTTGATTTTAAAAATGTTCACCCTATTCTAGATTTTCTAACTAGACGGGAAAAATTTATTTCATATTTTTCGGATTTTTATTTATTTTTCTATGCAATATTTTCCCGCGGAAATTTAAAAAAAAACAAGCGCCCGCGCCGGCTGGGCCGAGCCCAACCGAGCCCACCCGCGCTCTCCTTCCTCCCCACGACGCCGCCGGAGTCCGGCCTCGCCACGGGAACCGCCGCCGCCTCGGTGCCCCCTTCCCCAAGCCCCCTAGCCCCCCCTCCATATATACCCCC